>NC_086453.1:243033935-243333935 GCF_028390025.1 Pseudophryne corroboree | reverse complement strand
CAAAACACTCCTGTTTTCAGGAAGTGTAGAAATCGACCTAGTTGAATTTCCGTCGTGGAGCCTTCCTGGCCTCACCCACGCAACATATTTTCACCACATGTGGTGATGACGTTGTGCGGTCACCTCCTTCCTGGCTTTGACCAGGGTAGGTATGACCTCTTATGGAATGCCTTTTCCCTTCAGGAACCGGCATTCAACCGCCATGCCGTCAAACGCAGCCGCGGTAAGTCTTGGAATAGACATGGTACTTGCTGAATCAAGTCCCTCTCAGCTCCCCAGGCCCTTAGTCCTCTGTGAGCATTTCTTGAAGTTCCGGGTACCAAGTCCCTCTTGGCCAATCCGGAGCCACTAGTATAGTTCATACTCCTCTATGTCTTATAATTCTCAATACCCTGGTTATGAGAAACAGAGGAGGGAACACATACACAGACTGGTACACCCACGGTGTTACCAGAACATCCACAGCTATCGCCTGAAGGTCTCATGACCTGGCGGAATACCTGTCCCGTTTTTTGTTCGGGCGGGACGCCATCATGTCCACCTTTGGTCTTTGCCAACGGTCCACAATCATGTTGAAAAACTTCCCTATGAAGTTTCCACTCTCCCGGGTGGAGGTCATGCCTGCTGAGGAAGTCTGCTTCCCAGTCGTCCACTCCCGGAAAGAACACTGCTGACAGTGCTATCACATGATTTTCCGCCTAGCGAAAAATCCTTGCAGTTTTCACTGCCCTCCTGCTTCTTGTGCCGCCCTTCTGTTTACGTGGGCGACTGCCGTGATGTTATCCCACTGGATCAATACCGGCTGACCTTGAAGCAGAGGTCTAGCTAAGTTTAGAGCATTATAAATTTGCTCTAAGCTTATTTATGCGGAGAGAGTTCTCCAGACTTAATCACACTTCCCTGGAAATTTTTTCCCTGTGTGACTGTTCCCCAGCCTCTCAGGCTGGCCTCCGTGGTCACCGGCATCCAATCCTGAATGCCAAATCTGCGGCCCTCTAGAAGATGAGCACTCTGTAATCACCACAGGAGAGACACCCTTTTCCTTGGATATAGGGTTATCCGCTGATGCATCTGAGGATGCGATCCGGACCATTTGTCCAGCAGATCCCACTGAAGAGTTCTTGCGGGAAATCTGCCGAATGGAATTGCTTCGTAATAAGCCACCATTTTTACCAGGACTCTTGTGCAATGATGCACTGACACTTTTCCTGGTTTTAGGAGGATCCCGATTAGCTCGGATAACTCCCTGGTTTTCTCCACTGGGAGAAACACGTTTTTCTGGACTGTGTCCAGAATCTTCCCTAGGAACAGTAGACGTGTCGTCGGAAAAAGCTGCGATTTTGGAATATTTAGAATCCACTCGTGCTGTCGTAGAACTACTTAAGATAGTGCTACTCCGACCTCCAACTGTTCTCTGGACCTTGCCCTTATCAGGAAAGCGTCCATGTTTCTTTTATGAAAAATCCTCATTCCGGCCATTACCTTGGTAAAGACCCGGGGCGCCGTGGACAATCCAAACGGCAGCGTCTGAACTGATAGTGACAGTTCTGTACCAGGAACCTGAAGTACCCTTGGTGAGAAGGGCAAATTTGGACCTGTAGGTAAACGTCCCTGATATCCAGTGACATCATATCGTCCCCTTCTTCCTGGTTCGCTATCACTGCTCCGAGTGACTCCATCTTGATTTGAACGCTTGTATGTAAGTGTTCAAATATTTCAGATCTCACCGAGCCGGTTGGCTTTAGTACCACAATATAGTGTGGAATACTACCCCCTTCCTTGTTGTAAGAAGGGTACTTTGATTATCACCTGCTGGGAATACAGCCTGTGAATTGTGTGAGGGGGAGACGTCTCGAATTTCCAATGTACACCTGGGATATTACATGTAGGATCCCGGAGTTCCCTTGCGAGTGTTGCTGAAACTCTTGAGATGACCCCCTACCGCACCTGAGTCCGCTTGTACGGCCCCAGCGTTATGCTGCGGACTTGGCAGAAGCCGTGAGGAGCTTCTGTTCCTGGGAATGAGCTGCTTGCTGCAGTCTTCTTCCCTTTCCTCTCCCCCTGGGCAGATATGACTGGCCTTCGCCCGCCTGCCCGTATGGGGACGAAAGGACTGAGACTGAAAAGACTGTGTCCTTTTCTGCCAATATGTGACTCGGGGTAACAAAAAGTGGATTTTTCAGCTGTTGCCATGGCCACCAGGTCCAATGGACCGCCCCTTTATACGGCAATACTTCCATATGCCGTCTGGAATCTGCCTCACCTGACCACTGTCGTGTCTTCGTCTGGCAGATATGTACATCACATTTACTCTTGATGCCAGAATGCAAATATGCCTCTGCGCATCACACATATATAGAAATGCATCCTTAAAATGCTCTATAGACAATAAAATCCTGTCCCTGTCAAGGGTATCAAAATTTTCAGTCAGGAAATCCGACCAAGCCCCCTCAGCGCTGCACATCCAGGCTGAGGCGATTGCTGGTCGTAGTATAACACCAGTATGTGTGTATATACTGTTATGATATTTTCCAGCTTCCTATCAGCTGGCTCCTTGAGGGCGGCCGTATCTGGAAACGGTAACGCCATGTTTTTTATAAGCGTGTGAGCGCCTTGTCCACCCTAAGGTGTGTTTTCCAACTCGCCCTTACTACTGGCGGGAAAAAGGGTATACCGCCCATAACTTTCTGTCGGAGGAACCCCACGTATCATCACACACTTCATTTAATTTATCTGATTCAGGCAAAACTACAAGTAGTTTATTCCCACCCTACAAAATACCCTTATTTGTGGTACTTGTGGTATCAGAAATACGTAACACCTCCTTCATTGCCCTTAACATGTAACTTGTGGCCCTAAAGGAAAAATACGTTTGTTTCTTCACCGTCGACACTGGGGTCAGTGTCCGTGTCAGTGTCTGTCGACCGACTGAGGTAAATGGGCGTTTTTACAAGCCCCTGACGGTGTCTGAGACGCCTGGACCGATACTAATTTGTCCGCCGGCTGTCTCATGTCGTCAACCGGCTTGCAGCGTGTTGACATTATCACGTAATTCCATAAGTAAGCCATCCATTCTGGTGTCGACTCCCTAGAGAGTGACATCACCATTACAGGCAATTTTCTCCGTCTCCTCACCAACATTTTCCTCATACATGTCGACACACACGTACCGACCTACAGCACACACATACAGGGAATGCTCTGATAGAGGACAGGACCCACTAGCCCTTTGGGGAGACAGAGGGAGAGTTTGCCAGCACACACCAAAAGCGCCATAATGTATATAACAACCCTAGAAGGTGTTGTTTCTATATATGGGCTCTTAATATATAATTATATCGCCAATTTATGCCCCCCTTCTCTTTAACCCTGTTTCTGTAGTGCAGGGGAGAGTGGGAGCCTTCCTCACCAGCGGAGCTGGTCAGGAAAATGGCGCTGAGTGCTGAGGAGAATAAGCTCCGCCCCTTTCACGGCGGGCTTTTCTCCCGGTTATTAGGAAAACTGGCCTGGGTTAAATACATACATATAGCCTTAATGGCTATATGTGATGTATTTATTTGCCAAATAGGTATTTATATTGCTGCCCAGGGCGCCCCCAGCAGCGCCCTGCACCCTCCATGACCGTGTCAGTGAGCCGTGTAGCAACAATGGCGCACAGCTGCAGTGCTGTGCGCTACCTCTCTGAAGACTGTGAAGTCTTCTGCCGCCTGTTTCCGGACCTCCGTTCCGCCGTCTTTCTTCAGCGTCTGTAAGGGGGATCGGCGGCGCGGCTCCGGGACGAACCCCAGGCTGACCTGTGTTCCGACTCCCTCTGGAGCTCAGTGTCCAGTAGCCTAAAACTTCAATCCTCCTGCACGCAGGTGAGTTGCAAGTCTCTCCCCTAAGTCCCTCGTTGCAGTGATCCTGTCGCCAGCAGGAATCACTGATTAGAAACCTAAAAAAAAACTTTACTAAACAGCTCCTTAAGAGAGCCATCCAGTTTGCACCCTTCTCGGACGGGCACAAAAACCTAACTGAGGCTTGGAGGAGGGTCATGGGGGGAGGAGCCAGTACACACCATGTGACCTAAAAAGCTTTTTAGATGTGCCCTGTCTCCTGCGGAGCCCGCTATTCCCCATGGTCCTGACGGAGTCCCCAGCATCCACTAGGACGTTAGAGAAAAAAGGAAAATAAAATCTATAACAAAAATTAATATACTAGTGAGAGTGTAATTAAAAGACCAGAAGGATTAATAAATGTGCAAAGGGGGTGCTAAATAAGATCTCACAGTGTGCTACCCCAGAGCAGCCCAGCCCCACCAATCCAGGGGGAACCGCACCCCAGACCCACCCCAGGTACTAATAATAATAATAATAACAACCCTTCCGGGTAATATAACATAATGCCACATGATAATGGCATCTGAGCAAATGTATCCGAATTGAGAGCTAACTTACCTGAAGATACCCCCGGGATCTCCAAATGGCAATACAGAGACCAGCATGCCCTCCAAACACTGGTCCCATCCAGGCCCCTCATACTGACATAACAAAATGTAAGTTGCTCAAATCAATTAGGAAGTACAATTCAGGTGCATGAAAGGGAGGG
Organism: Pseudophryne corroboree; assembly: GCF_028390025.1. Lineage (NCBI taxonomy): Eukaryota > Metazoa > Chordata > Amphibia > Anura > Myobatrachidae > Pseudophryne > Pseudophryne corroboree. The sequence goes on along the minus strand of NC_086453.1, from coordinate 243,329,348 downwards.
GGTAGTCTGGTTAGAAATACATTGGGGATAAACCCCTGGTGTCCCCCAGCACACCGAGCTGTACCTGTACCAAGACATGAAAGACTATATATATACATATAATAGAAATCCAGAGCTCTTAGTTACATACAGTTTGCAAATGTATGATAAGCCACCAGGCCCCGACAAGGCTCCTCTGATGCTGGTGGCCCCTAACTCTAGGTCTGGGCCCTGGGTGCAGAACCCCACAAACCGGCAAAGGACAGCTACCCCAGGGCAGCACAACGCGAGAAGGTAAAGTGTTAGTATGTGTTAATAAAAGGAAAACAAAATCTATAACAAAAATTAATATACTAGTGAGAGTGTAATTAAAAGACCAGAAGGATTAATAAATGTGCTAAGGGGGTGCTAAATAAGATCTCGCAGTGTGCTACCCCAGAGCAGCCCAGCCCTACCAATCCAGGGGGAACCGCACCCCAGACCCACCCCAGGTACTAATAATAATAATAATAATAACAACAACCCTTCCGGGTAATATAACATAATGCCACATGATAATGGCATCTGAGCAAATGTATCCGAATTGAGAGCTAACTTACCTGAAGATACCCCAGGGATCTCCAAATGGCAATACAGAGACCAGCATGCCCTCCAAACACTGGTCCCATCCATGCCCCTCATACTGACAGAACAAAATGTAAGTTGCTCAAATCAATTAGGAAGTACAATTCAGGTGCATGAAAGGGAGGGGGTAGTCTGGCTAGAAATACATTGGGGATAAACCTTTGGTGTCCCCCAGCACACCGAGCTGTACCTGTACCAAGACATGAAAGACTATATATATACATATAATAGCAATCCAGAGGTCTTAGTTACATACAGTTTGCAAACGTATGATAAGCCACCAGGCCCCGACAAGGCTCCTCTGATGCTGGTGGTCCCTAACTCTAGGTCTGGGCCCGGGGTGCAGAACCCCACAAACCGGCAAAGGCCAGCTACCCCAGGGCAGCACAATGCGAGAAGGTAAAGTGTTAGTATGTGTTAATAAAAGGAAAACAAAATCTATAACAAAAATTAATATACTAGTGAGAGTGTAATTAAAAGACCAGAAGAATTAATAAATGTGTTAAGGGGGTGCTAAATAAGATCTCGCAGTGTGCTACCCCAGAGCAGCCCAGCCCCACCAATCCAGGGGGAACCGCACCCCAGACCCACCCCAGGTACTAATAATAATAATAACAACCCTTCCGAGTAATATAACATAATGCCACATAATAATGGCACCTGAGCAAATGTATCCGAATTGAAACACATACTAACACTTTACCTTCTCGCGTTGTGCTGCCCTGGGGTAGCTGGCCTTTGCCGGTTTGTGGGGTTCTGCACCCCGGGCCCAGACCTAGAGTTAGGGACCACCAGCATCAGAGGAGCCTTGTCGGGGCCTGGTGGCTTATCATACGTTTGCAAACTGTATGTAACTAAGACCTCTGGATTGCTATTATATGCATATATATATAGTCTTTCATGTCTTGGTAAAGGTACAGCTCGGTGTGCTGGGGGACACCAGGGGTTTATCCCCAATGTATTTCTAGCCAGACTACCCCCTCCCTTTCATGCACCTGAATTGTACTTCCTAATTGATTTGAGCAACTGGTATTCCAACTAGCCTCAGATTAATACGTTGTGATCGATTTTCGAGATCGTCAATCTTCAGCCAAAGTTGCTGCTGCATTTTTACTTGTTTAGCATGGGACACTTGTAAATCTGAGACATCTCCAAATAAAGCACCAACCTGGCATTCAGACTTATGGATCCTTTTAGTAAGGGAATCAATCTGTTTGGCAATGTCAGCAGTCTGGGTAGCCAAAAGGGGGGCTATAGCAGCCCTCACAGCTTCTACCATGGTGTATATTTACTAAGGTTGGAGATTTTTAGAGCTGGTGATGTTGCCCATGGCAACCAATCAGATTCTACTTACCATTTAGCTAGCTGCTTCTAGCAGATAATAGAGATAATCTGATTGGTTGCTATGGGCAACATCACCAGTTCTAAAAATCTCCCACCTTAGTAAATTTACCCCCATGTCTCCATACGTCACTGGTGTGGTGGGTGCAGGCAAAACAGTGTCTGTGTGCATGTTCTGCAAAGTGGGTGAGGATACAGTATACTCACTCCCCGATGTCTCCATCGATCTCTCTGAGCCCAAAGGGGAGGCACAGGCTTCATCACTTTTCTTCTTGGGTGCAGGGGTCCCCGCTGCACCCGGCGCTATGGCGGGCGCCATCTTGGATTCCCCCCTCCTGGCGGTTTTACTCTTATTGCGGGGCATGGAGGCGGCTAGGAATTTCTCCATATAAATCCCCTTGTGCTACGGGGATTCCACTGCTTGTGGGCTCGGTTTGTGGAGGCTCTGGGAGCCGTGAAATAGCGGTATCGGCGGCGTGTGGCAGGAGCTGACCTGCTGCGCTGCTCACATGCCGGAGCCAGAAGCGGAAGTCCATTTTTTAAGTGCATGTTTATTTACATATCTGTGTGTCACAGTTACACGCATGTGAGCATACCTGTATGTCTTGTTTATTTTATTTATATTGTATTTTTAAATAAAGCAGCCACTTAGATGTTTTATCAGCCCCTTGTGAGCCCCCACAGCAACCCCGGATCAGGCAAGTTAAGTTCGGGTGGGTTAAGTACAGTACTAAGCAGGACTGTGCAGTGATTTTTTTGTTGTTTATCCCCTACCTTAGTGGAGATTACCTCTCTAGTCGATACTCATTTCATATTACAAGTAGGACTGTGGGAGGAAGCAATGCTAACCTCTGTGCCACCAGCATGCCACAGCCTGGCAAGCCAGACAGCTTCATGGCTGTAAGCTACCATGAGACTCCATACTGGGCCATTATTCAGTAACTGTTTGTGCATCACATTAGCTACTGGCCCATCTAGTCCTGCAATGCAATGGAAAGCTGATGCAATGCAAGATCACTGAAACTCTGTTCTTCTAACACTGTAAGGTCTTGCGATAACCATACGCGGCCCTTACATTGTACAATTATTAAGGAGAAAACATTTACAAAATAAAGGAAAAGAACCATGTACATCAAATGTACATCTTGTAAATAATCCCAACATGTGGAACATTAATAAATCAAAATTAAGGTCAACTAAATGGAGCCATTCATTTGAGTTCCTAATATGAAATAATTGAGAAGAACCACTCTCTAATTCTGGGTACACAGTGCACACTAGAAGATATATCTACTAGAAATGAGCGGGTTCAGACAGGGCACCCCTGGAATTATATGCCAGGCATAGACATAGGTGTGTTTGGAAAAATCTAGTTTTCTCCGGCAGTTGACAGAGAAAATGAAGTAGGAGATGTTGCTATGTCACGTTCCGCTGGATTATAATTATGTCTCTTCTGAGTCTGACTGAATTTGGCCACAAATGTGGTCTCTCCTCACTTTTTTGGAAAACACTTTTGCAAACTTTGAAATTCCATTTCCACCTTTGCGGCTATATGTTTTCACAAATCTGGTTGTGATGTTGAACCATTTTTAATATTCTGCTCTAGGCTTTAATTTAAAACTAGGATCAAGTACAGCAGCACCCCTGGAATTATACGGCAGCATCTTTAGACTTATACAGCAGATAGGCAACACCCCTAGAGTTATACATCCAAGGCAGCACCCCTGGAGAATTACACAGCACAGCAGACAGGCAACAGAACCTGTGGACTTAAACGGCAGTGGGGCAGTACCCCTGGACTGATAGGGCAGACAAAGAAAAGACTTGCAAGATGAAATAGTCCTTGGGCCCTCCCACCCACCCTTATATTGTATAAACAGGGCATGCACACTGTCATCACAATGACTAATCATTTCAACAACAGGGTCTGCCACACGACTGTGGCTGAAATTATTAGTTTGTTTGGGCTCCCAATAAAAAAGAAGCAATTAATCTCTCCTTGCACAAACAGCCTCTACAGAGGCAAGATGTCATCCTCATCCTCCAATTCTTTGACAAAGACCTTGACAAGACCGTTTGCGGCTGAAACGAGTTTGAAACAGATCCACACAAAGCCTGCTTTGCCCGCGCATCAACGCAGACCACATCCAGAAGACGTCTCACAGGCTGGTGAGTAGAGCAGCCGTTGAGACCACACATGACACAGGGAGAAGCGGAGTGGTGTTCAGTGCTGCTTCTGGTGGGACCCGGTGGCCCAGAAGCAGGGCCAGGAATATATCCAGCACTGCATGCTGAGCAGCACCACTGGGGATGGAGAGGGTTGAAGCTACTGTTAGGGTCTCCTGCTCTGTGCTGCCACGTCGTCATGGCAACCGGGAGACAAGTGCTAGCGGAGTAACCTGAGCGTAGCTGATACTCCGGTTCGGGTCTTTTGCTGTGCAGTGGTTACAGGCTCTGTGCACGGCAGGGGATCCGGTGCTGGTTTTTGTGCTCACAGTCTGTGAGGTCTGAGTGGGGCGTGGACAGCACCTGCTATATAAACCCTCTTCTCAGGTTAGGCAGATGCTGCTGAATCTTTGTTGGTTAGTCAGTTCCTGAAAGCTAGCTAGTACTGTGTAAACTTTGTATTTGTTTGTTGCTTACTGCAAATAGGCCTTGGGATTTGGTATTACACTCTGCCAATCCAGACCTAGCAGTAAGACTGGAGTCAGTCGTTTAACCTGCTGGGGTTCTTTTGCTACTCTGTGAACCTAGCAAGTTTGCGGCTGTATTCTCAGACTTGCCTGCCAAAATCCTTTCTCACTGTGCAAGGTGTTCAGGTGTCAGTTTAGTGACAGTAAGCTGAACCAGTGCACTGCAAGTGAGGACAAGGATTGTGGAGACTCTCCTTGTGTCTATTACTCCATCTCTGACCAACGAGTTTACTGCCACACCCGTTGGTAACCCTTTAGGGTTTTGCTGTTGCCCTTAGCAACAGCATTTCGGGTTCTCTACGTATTAAATCACTACATCTTGCTTCTTTCCATCTGAGCATTCCTAATATTAGGGAGACACCCAGTTTCTTAGCCTTTGGGCTTCTCTGTTCACTTTGTGTTTATTTTGTTACCCTATCACCTTCTGTATATGTAATGTCATATTCCCCAGTCTGTCTGTGAGTTCATTTGTTTTGCAGCCCTCACCGTTCAGACACCAGTACATTCCTGCTGGCACTGGTGTACATAACATATTCAGCAGCCTAATACTCCTGTTGAAATTTTGTGGGAATATGGAGCATACCCCTCAAAATACTTTGCAACAGGTGGTCGATCAGGTGCAGGTCCTGACTCGACAATTTAATGATTTGTCCATTAAAATGCACACCTCGCAGGCCGCAGGCTGAGCTCCCGCAGCAGCAGTACCTTCAGGGGTTAAGGAGCCGAAAGTAAATCTCCCGGATCGTTTTTCTGGAGATCGCTCGCAGTTCTTTTGTTTCAAGGAGAGCTGCAAGCTATATTTCCAGCTTAGGCCTCAGTCTTCTGGGTCGGAGATTCAGCGGGTGGGCATAGTGATTTCCTTGCTACAAGGAGATCCACAGGTCTGGGCATATGGGTTGCAGCCTGACTGTCCGTCGCTTAAAAGTGTTGATGTTTTTTTTACGGCACTGGGCATGTTGTATGATGACCCTGACAAGACGGCCTCAGCCGAGGCTCAGATTTCGATCCTTAAGCAAGGGCGAAGGCCAGTTGAGGTTTATTGTACGGAGTTTCGGAGGTTGGCCCATGATACCCAGTTGAATGACCCAGCCCTGAGACACCAGTACCGAAGAGGTCTTTCTAACCAGTTAAAAGACCAACTGGTACAATATCCCTTGCCTGATAGCTTGGATCAGCTCATGCAGTTATCCATTCGGGTGGATAGACGGCTGAGAGAGCGCAGGCTTGAAAGGGAGACCGAGGTTTCCTTCTTTCCCAAGGGAACCTCAGACTCTGAGGAATTTTCCGAGGAGCCTATGCAGATTGGGGTTACCCGCCTCTCCTCGCGTGAGAAGACGCGGAGGAGACAGCAGGGGTTATGTTTGTACTGTGGGTATAAAGGTCATGTGGTAGTATCATGCCCAGAAAAGCCGGAAAACTTCAGGGCCTGAGGGTGATGGGAAATATCCTGTCAGGCCAGAAGTCAGAATTTCCCAAGAAGACTTTTATCATTCCGGTGACCTTGAAGATCCTCGGTCAAACTGTCAAGACTGAGGCCTTTGTGGACAGTGGGGCCGACGGGGTTTTTATGGACCGCCAATTCGCCCTGAAACACTCTGTTCCCTTAGTACCCTTGGCATCGGAAATTGAGATTTGTGGGTTAAACGGGGAACCATTATCCCAGGGTAAAATTACCTCTTGCACTAGCCAGATTTCTTTGTCTATTGGAGTCACACACTCTGAAAAATTGTCCTTTTATGTGACTGTCTGTACTTTTGCCCCATTGGTGTTGGGGTTACCCTGGTTAAGGGCCCACAATCCTCAATTTGACTGGGTCTCTGGGGAGATTCTTAGTTGGGGTACTGATTGTTTCAGGAGTTGCTTGAGCCTTCCAGTCAGGCTTTCGCAGCTAAGTTTGCCAGGATTGCCAGGATGTTATGCAGATTTTGCGGACGTGTTCTCCAAAAGAGTTGCAGAGGTACTACCTCCCCATCGCCCCTATGACTGTGCCATTGATTTGTTGCCGAATGCTAAGCTTCCCAAGAGCAGGTTGTACTCCCTGTCACGTCCTGAGACTCAGGCTATGGCAGAGTACATTCAGGAGAACTTGGCTAAGGGATTTATCAGACCTTCACAGTCTCCAGTTGGGTCGGGGTTCTTCTTCGTGGGTAAAAGGACGGTTCTTTGCGACCCTGCATCGACTTCAGGGAATTGAACCGTATCACGATTAAAAACTCTCATTTCGGTCTTGTTTGACCAGCTTCGTACTGCCACCATTTTTTCTAAGATTGACCTACGCGGTGCGTACAATCTAATCCGAATAAGAGAGGGGGATGAATGGAAGACTGCCTTTAATACCCACTCAGGGCATTATGAATATTTGGTGATGTCTTTTGGGCTCTGTAATGCCCCGGCAGTCTTCCAGGACTTCATGAACAATGTGCTCAGGGAATATTTGGATAGATTCTTAGTTGTATACTTAGATGACATCCTAATCTTCTCCCATTCCCTGGAGGAACATCGGAAGCATGTACGCTTAGTCCTCCAGAAACTCAGAGACCACCGGCTTGGGGCGAAGCTGGAGAAGTGCGAATTTGAAGTTCAGCAAATCGCATTTCTAGGATATATTATCTCCCCAGAAGGTTTCCAAATGGAGGGTTCCAAGGTACAGGCAGTCCTGGATTGGGTGCAGCCCACTAGTTTGAAGGCGCTTCAGCGTTTTCTGGGCTTTGCGAATTTTTATAGACGATTTATCGCTGGATTTTCGTCTATAGTGGCGCCCTTGGTGGCACTCACTAAGAAAGGGGCGGATGTTGCTCACTGGTCTTGTGAGGCCAAAGCGGCTTTTGCCCGTCTCAAAAGGGCATTTGTCTCGGCCAAGGTGCTGCGACACCCAGATCCAGAGCGTCCTTTTGTGGTGGAGGTGGATGCCTCTGAGATTGGTATTGGGGCAGTGCTCTCTCAGATGGGGGTGTCTGATAATCGCCTTCATCCCTGTGCTTACTTTTCCCGTAAATTTTCGCCTGCCGAGATGAATTATGACGTGGGTAACCGGGAATTGTTGGCTATTAAGGATGCACTCGAGGAGTGGAGACACTGGCTTGAGGGGGCTAAGTTTGTGGTCTCAATTCTCACCGACCATAAGAATTTGGCATATTTAGAGTCAGCGAAGCGCCTCAATGCCAGGCAGGCACGATGGGCTTTGTTTTTTGCTCGCTTTAATTTTTTGATAACATATCTCCCTGGGTCAAAAAACATCAAGGCTGATGCGCTCTCGCGGAATTTTGCTCCAATCCAGGAGACCATCGAGGAGCCATTGCCCATTGTGTCCCCATCATGTATTAAAGTGGGCATTACCCAGGACCTCTTGTCATTAGTCCTTAGAGCACAGGAGCAGGCTCCTCCAGATCTTCCGGTAGGTCTTTTGTTTGTGCCTCCTAGGATAAGACAGCGAGTGTTCCTGGAATTCCATGCCAAGAAGTCGGCAGGTCACCCGGGTATTGCCAGAACTCGGGAGTTGCTTTCTAGGGCGGTGTGGTGGCCCTCGGTGGCTAGGGATGTGGATCAGTGGGTTCGGGCATGTGACATCTGTGCCCGAAATAAGACTCCTAGAGGGGTTCCTGTTGGCCCATTACATCCACTCTCTATTCCATCTAAGCCATGGACCCACAATTCAATGGATTTTGTGGTGGACTTGCCCAAATCCTCGGGGATGACAGCCATCTGGGTTGTCGTTGACAGATTTTCGAAGATGGCGCACTTCGTTCCATTGGTTGGGCTGCCATCGGCCAGACGCCTGTCTGAATTATTTATGCTGCATGTTGTGCGCCTCCACGGGTTGCCACTTGATGTGGTCTCTGACCGCGGATCCCAGTTTGTGGCCAAATTCTGGAGGGCATTTTGTTCCGATCTCCAGATTTCTGTCAGCTTGTCGTCAGGCTACCATCCGCAGTCTAATGGGCAGACTGAAAGGGTGAACCAGTCCTTGGAGCAGTTCCTCAGGTGTTATGTCTCCAAGTGTCAGACTGACTGGGTTGCTCCTCTGTCCATGGCGGAGTTTGCCTATAACAACGCGGCTCACTCTGCTACAGGGATCTCTCCCTTCCTTTGTGTGTATGGGCATCATCCTAAGGCCAATTCTTTTGACCCCCTGGACTCCACGCCTGGTGGTTCCTCTGTGGTTTCGGTCCTTAGAGGTATTTGGAGGAAAGTGAAGAAAGCCCTTGTGTCTGTGTCATTAGTGACCAAAAGGGTTTTTGATAAGCGGAAAAGACCCTGCAGCTTCAAATTAGGGGACTTCGTCTGGTTGTCTACCAAGAATTTGAAGTTGAGACAGCCATCTCATAAGTTAGGCCCCCGGTTCATCGGTCCTTATAAGATCACTAGGGTTATCAATCCGGTGGCATTTCAGTTAGATCTACCCCGTTCTTTGGGTATCAATAAAACATTTCATTGTTCCCTTTTAAAACGGGCAATTAGTAATCCTTCTTCCAGTGGAAGACCTTCCCCTCTTCTGATACGTGGCCAGAGGGAGTTTGTTGTTGAAAGGATTCTTGACTCCAAGATGGTTCGGGGTCGGCTGTCATTTTTGGTGCACTGGAAGGGGTATGGCCCGGAGGAGCGGTCGTGGGTGCGCAGTTGTGATCTTCATGCCCCAGACTGTTACTCTCTTTCTTCTCGCAGTTCCCCGATAAACCCGGTGGTAGGGGTTCTTTGACCCCTCGTCAGAGGGGGGTACTGTTAGGGTCTCCTGCTCTGTGCTGCCACATCGTCATGGCAACCGGGAGACAAGTGCTAGCGGAGTAACCTGAGCGTAGCTGATACTCCGGTTCGGGTCTTTTGCTGTGCAGTGGTTACAGGCTCTGTGCACGGCAGCGGATCCGGTGCTGGTTTTTGTGCTCACAGTCTGTGAGGTCTGAGTGGGGCGTGGACAGCACCTGCTATATAAACCCTCTTCTCAGGTTAGGCAGATGCTGCTGAATCTTTGTTGGTTAGTCAGTTCCTGAAAGCTAGCTAGTACTGTGTAAACTTTGTATTTGTTTGTTGCTTACTGCAAATAGGCCTTGGGATTTGGTATTACACTCTGCCAATCCAGACCTAGCAGTAAGACTGGAGTCAGTCGTTTAACCTGCTGGGGTTCTTTTGCTACTCTGTGAACCTAGCAAGTTTGCGGCTGTATTCTCAGACTTGCCTGCCAAAATCCTTTCTCACTGTGCAAGGTGTTCAGGTGTCAGTTTAGTGGCAGTAAGCTGAACCAGTGCACTGCAAGTGAGGACAAGGATTGTGGAGACTCTCCTTGTGTCTATTATTCCATCTCTGACCAACGAGTTTACTGCCACACCCGTTGGTAACCCTTTAGGGTTTTGCTGTTGCCCTTAGCAACAGCATTTCGGGTTCTCTACGTATTAAATCACTACATCTTGCTTCTTTCCATCTGAGCATTCCTAATATTAGGGAGACACCCAGTTTCTTAGCCTTTAGGCTTCTCTGTTCACTTTGTGTTTATTTTGTTACCCTATCACCTTCTGTATATGTAATGTCATATTCCCCAGTCTGTCTGTGAGTTCATTTGTTTTGCAGCCCTCACCGTTCAGACACCAGTACATTCCTGCTGGCACTGGTGTGCATAACAGCTACAAAAGCAGCTTCACAGAGGCTCACCGCAGCGTGAGCAATGGGAGCAAGACACCACATTATGAGGGTAAGTTGCACATGGCAGGCTGGGGCGCCGGCCACCCAGAACACAACCCCCATCAGAAACCATTCATTGAGAGAGAACTGCTTCTGGGCACCGTTGCTCGGACTTATACTGGGGGACATGGAAGTCCCTTTAGGAATAGACTGCCACTTGAAATATCCGAAATAGAGACATTCTTTGCTCTCAAATCTGTTCATTACTGTATTCATCATACAACATCAAGTTTGCATTCATTTCTCTATACCTCAGTCTGTTCACACTGCATGCATGCTACTGCTATGAACATAGATAATGCTGTGTGAACACTCAAATTACGTGTGGACTAATATCAGAATCAGCTTTATTGGCCAGGTGTACTCATGTACACTAGGAATTTTTTTGTGGTACAATGCATTGCCAAGCAGCAACATGAAGGAGGAATACATAGCATAAGAAGGGGGAAAAACGTAGCATACATTAAACACATTACACGTATGAGTTCATAATGCACATTGCAACTGTACGATATACTCGACATATTAGACATATTATACATGTAAGACTAAAAGCAAAGGCAGCTTGGCAGAGCAGCACCGAGGCAGCCATCCGTGTCGCCAACTAGAACTCAAACAATGCACATAATACAGAAGATTTAAGTAATGCATCAAAAGATAAACAACAGACAATAAAAAATAAAAAAAAACCTTGAGCACACAGAAAGCATAATGCATGATTGTTGTAGGCATTTTGGGTAATAACCTCCAAGGGTTGTGCATTGCACCCTCACAGGGTACCAGGTGTGGCAGCCATCTTAGGTGCACTGCGTAGGATTACCCATGGTGGAATAGTCCACCCCTGGTAGAGAACACAAAATGGGGAAATTGCAGAGTCCTAAAGTTCAGAGTAGGGTTCCAACAAAACCATCAGGACCATGTATTTTTCATTCCATCCACAAGTGCACCAGATAAGGCAGCCCTGTTGGGCGCACTACGAAGGTTACACAGTGGGAGATGAACCATACAAGGGCCAAATGCATGTATGGGAAAACTGACACGTGGGTAGGAGTATGCTATACCCTGCATGGAAAGATCCAAATGAAGCACACCCTGCCCACGGAGGAGCCATCTGAGGCAGCCATGTGGGGCGCACTGCGTAGGTTACTGCTGGGGGTGTGAGCAACCAAAGGAGGTAAACATTACAGAAATAGCACAATATGCAATATTGTACTGTCTGTTATACTGAGCATTGTGACTGCAAAAATAAAAGTATTTACAGACCATACAGACACTTGTTTCTCAAATACAACACAGAGTATAGGGTTGGGCGCAGGTATCAAAAACCTGAACAATATAACTAGCCATTTGGAGTCTGGACAACTCCTCGGATACCAGCAGCCCCCTGCAACAAGACACAAATATTGTTGCGCTCTAGGCAAACCCATTGCTACCATCTAGGATTGGCACTGCAGTGTCAGACAGGACGACACTTTTAAAAACTAGGCCCCAAACAGCACATAATGCAAAGATGAAAAAGAGGTGCAATGAGGTCGCTGGATGACTAAGCTAAGTGACCCAAGTGGGCGGCACAAACACCTGGCCCATCTAGGAGTGGCACTGCAGTGTCAGACAGGATGGCACTTTTAAAAACTAGGCCCCAAACAGCACTTAATGCAAAGAAGAAAAAGAGGTACAATGAGGTAGCTGGATGACTAAGCTAAGCGACCCATGTGGGTAGCACAAACACCTGTCCCATCTAGGAGTGGCACTGCAGTGTCAGACAGGATGGCACTTTTAAAAACTAGGCCCCAAACAGCACATAATGCAAAGAAGAAAAAGAGGTGCAATGAGGTAGCTGGATGACTAAGCTAAGCAACCCAAGTGGGTGGCACAAACACCTGGGCCATCTAGGAGTGGCCCTGCAGTGTCAGACAGGATGGCACTTTTAAAAATTAGGGCCCAAACAGCTCATCATGCAAAGAAGAAAAAGAGGTGCAATGAGGTAGCTGGATGACTAAGCTAAGTGACCCAAGTGGGCGGCACAAACACCTGGCCCATCTAGGAGTGGCACTGCAGTGTCAGACAGGATGGCACTTTTAAAAACTAGGCCCCAAACAGCACTTAATGCAAAGAAGAAAAAGAGGTACAATGAGGTAGCTGGATGACTAAGCTAAGCGACCCATGTGGGTAGCACAAACACCTGTCCCATCTAGGAATGGCACTGCAGTGTTAGACAGGATGGCACTTTTAAAAACTAGGCCCCAAACAGCACATAATGCAAAGAAGAAAAAGAGGTGCAATGAGGTAGCTGGATGACTAAGCTAAGCAACCCAAGTGGGTGGCACAAACACCTGGGCCATCTAGGAGTGGCCCTGCAGTGTCAGACAGGATGGCACTTTTAAAAATTAGGGCCCAAACAGCTCATCATGCAAAGAAGAAAAAGAGGTGCAATGAGGTAGCTGGATGACTAAGCTAAGTGACCCAAGTGGGCGGCACAAACACCAGGCCCATCTAGGAATGGCACACAGTGGCTGAATGTCGAAAGTGGCCCACAATTTTTCGGGCCACCGACAGCATCTTCTGGATGCCCCTGTCATTTTTCAAAATATTCTCCAACACCAAATTAATTGTATGTGCAAAACATGGGACATGCTGAAATTTGCCCAGATGTAATGCACGCACAATATTGGTGGCATTGTCCGATATCACAAATCCCCAGGAGAGTCTATGTGGGGTAAGCCATTGTGCAATGATGTCCCTCAGTTTTCGTAAGAGGTTGTCAGCGGTGTGCCTTTTACTGAAACTGGTGACACACCTGCCTAGGAACGAGCTGGCATGTGTGAGATGCTGCTACTGATGCCGCTGCTGTTGCTGCGGGATGCAATTCATCTACCCAGTGGGCTGTCACAGTCATGTAGTCCTTAGTTTTCCCTGCTCCACTTGTCCACATGTCCGTGGTTAAGTGGACACTGGGTACAACTGCATTTTTCAGGACACTGAGGACACTTTTCTTAAAGTCCCTGTACAGTCCGGAAATCGCTTTCCTAGTGAAGTGTAATCTAGATGGGATTTGGTACCGGGGACACACTATCTCCATCAATTGTCTAAATCCCACTGGACTAATGGCGGATACCGGATGCACATCTAACACCAACATAGCTGTCAAGGCCTCAGTTATCCGCATTTGCAACAGGATGACTGCTGTCATATTTCATCTTTCTCGCAAAGGACTATTGGACAGTCAATTGCTTAGTTGAAGTAGTACAAGTGGTCTTCTGACTTCCCCTCGAGGATGACGATCGACTCCCAGCAGCAACAAGAGCAGCGGCAGCAGCAGCAGTAGGAGGAAGTGGTTCTTGATCTTTCCATATTTTATTCTCCAAATTTTTGTTCTCCATTATTTTTCTGGAGTTATATAACAATATGCGGCACAGGAGAGCATACCCTACACCACACAGGGCAAACCCTGCAAAATTATGTGGATTAAATATTAATAACCCCTTTATTTGGAGTAAATAATACACAGCACAGGACAATACCACTGGACTTATACGGCAGCACCACTGGACTTATATGGCAGCACCACTGGACTATTACGGCAGTACCCCTGGACCAGAGCCGGCCCTAACCATTATGATGCCCTAGGCAGCTAGTTCCGCCTTTGACCCTGCACCCCTTTCCCAGCACCATCACCCTATCTTCATAGCAATCTTCATTTTGGTGCTCCTACCCCCTATATTTTAAATATGAACAGTGTGCACATTCTGAGCATAGCTCAAAAAGAGGCGTGTTCTTGCTGGGAAGGGGCATAGTCACACAATAGTATCCCCAATTCAAACTTTGCCACACAGTAGTACAACTTTATTCATATTTTATTGTCCGATAGTGTCCCATATTCACGTTATATTACACAGTTTACCTTATATACGTTATTCCTCACAGTAGTGCCCCTTATTCACATTACATCACACTGAATTGCTCCTTATTCACATTACACCACACCATATTGCTCTTTAATCACATTAGACCACACATTAGTGCCCTTTCTATACATTACACCACACAGCAGAGCACCTTATATACATAATGCTACACATTATTAATACATTTATACACATAATACCGCACAGTAATGCCCCTTACACATATGACACACATTATTAATGTACTTATAAACATAATGCACCTTACACATTATGCCATCCTTTATTAATGCCCTTATACACATAATGCTTTTTACACAAATGCCGAACACTACTGCACTACCAACCCACCTGCACACAGCACTCACATGGCTGCTAACACTGTGACCTCTTCCTCTGCTTAGATACAGATGTGTCCTCATACATTTTGCCTCAATATGCCATGCAGCAGGAGATACCTGGCATGAATCAGCTGGCAGCTCTGCTAACATTGGGCGCCTTTTTTTATGAAAATGCATCTTATTTGCATTACTATGTGGCTAGGATGCTCAAGCAGCTTCTGCTGATTAAAATGTTATATTCTGTGTGCGAATGTGGCTATATCTGCATACGAAATGCTACGTTACAGTGATTTTCAGGAATACACTGTAATGTAGCATTTTGTATACAGATACAGCTGCAGTCACACACAGAATATAGGCATACCTTTTTAATCAGCAGGAGCTGCTTGTGCCTGAAATGCCCTAGGCATTTGCCTAGTTTGCCTATGCCTAGGGTCGACTCTGCCCTGTACTTATACGGCAGTACCCCTGGACTTATATGGCAGCACTACTGGACTTATACAGCAGCACCACTGGACTGGACTTATAAGGCAGAGCCACTGGACTAGACTTATATGGCAGAACCACTAGACTAGACTTATATGGCAGTACCACTGGACTTATATGGCAGAACCACTAGACTGGACTTATATGTCAGTACCCCATGACTTGTACGGCAGTACCGCTGGACTTATACGGCAGTACCCTAAGACTTATATGGCAGCACCACTGGACTGGACTTATACGGTAGTACCTCTGTAATTATACGTCAGCACCACTGGACTGGACTTATATGGCAGCAAAACTGGACTTATCCGACAGTACCGCTGGACTTATACGACAGTACCCCTGGACTTATATGGCAGTACCCATGGACTTATACGGCAGCACCACAGAACTTATATGGCAGCACCACTGGACTGGACTTATACAGCAGTACCCCTGGACTTATAAGGCAGCACCTCATGACTTATACAGCAGCACCCCTATACTTATACGACAGTACCCCTGGATTTAAATGGCAGTACCCATGGACTTATACGGCAGCACCACTGGACTTACACGGCAGCACCACTGGACTGGACCTTTACGGCAGTGTCCCTTGACATATACGGCAGCACCACTGGACTGGACTTATACAGCAGCACCACTGGACTAGACTTATAATGCAGAACCACTGGACTTATATGGCATAACCACTGGACTGGACTTATACGGCAGCACCAGTTGACTGGACTTATATGGCAGTACCCCTGGACTTATACGGCAGTACCACTGGACTTATACGGCAGCACCACTGGACTGGACTTATACAGCAGCACCACTGGACTAGACTTACAGAATATGAATGGTCAAAGGAGAAATCTGAAGTTAAGGAGCTAGTAATAATTTTCCAGAATGAGGTACACACTGTCTCACAGAGGGGATACTAATCACCTAGCAGAGAGTACTAGGTATAACCCCCTTTCATGTGCTTTAGGCAGGGTTCTGAGGTGAAAATGGTATGACATTGTGTGAGTCTGGCCATGCTTTTGGCTCCTGTCCTTGGATCTGTGGCTGAAAGCAGGGAATGTCTAGTACCCATGTTGCTGGACTGGATGGTGAAAGAAAGAGTACTGGACTTGGAAGAATAAAGGGTATGTTACAGTATAATTACTTCTAACAGACTTAATATGCCTTGCTACTGTATTTCCCCCAAAATGACTTCAAAGTGCCTTAAAGATGCTCCTTCACCTTACATGACAACCATAATTACGTTGTATCACGTTACCTTTATATGGCCTGACATCTGTGGTTACATCTCTTGTTTCTGAACAGACACTTTTTTGCCCTGTCACACTTTTAGGCATACTCATACACTCTCTGTTTTCAGTGTGTCTCATGGCATGAAACCTGACTATACTTAGGCACAGTACATGTAGTTGCAGTCTTCTTACATTTCAGATACCTCAAAGAGAAAGTACCCACATTCCTAGTACTATAAATTAGGAGTTATAAGGTAACACATAGAAATCACACACCCCGGCCAACAGGGGTGACATGATTATTATTATTTCTTTTTTAGTGCCCCAATATTATAAGGAAAAAAATTACACAAGTTCTGGTTTTATATCTTAATATGGTAATGGAAGTTACACTATGGGTACATTAATGCATATATAGTTTACTGTGTTAAAAGATATTGAGGGGTGAAGCTTGTCTGGATATGGTAGATAAGTATTTCTTATTTTAAACTGCATATTAATGATTAGTTATTTGCCATGCCAAATAGGGAGATACTGAGTGTTCTATATACCGTGTACTGTTGGTGAATTACAGATCAATAGATGTCATTATATGGACTAATCATTCTATTATATGTTTTTATGGGACATATGCAGACAATATTTAAAACAATATAACATCTGGTCTATCCAGTGCAGGACAGAAGTTATGGTAATATCACATTGGACATGCAGTAACCTTGCAAATAATTGTTTTTATATCACTTTCATTTTCTATTTTAAAAAATGTGTTATTTACTTACATACAGTATTACTAACATATGGCTATGATCTCAGTTATGTGTATTTATTTAGCAGATATTTAATACAGTGACTTTAGAGCTGTATACAGTTACAGTGCGTGAGAACAGTAGAACCATGGGCAGCTATACAAAACAATAAAACCATGGATATAGGGTGCAGCAGAACCAAGGGAAGCAGTAGGGAACAGTAGAACAACAGCGAGCAATAGGGGATAATAGTACCATGAAGAGCCATAGGGAGCAGCAAAAAAGCAAAGAGCAAGAAGGGACAGTAGAATCATAGTAAGTGATGGGAAACAGTAGAACTATGGGGAGTGGTAGGGAACAATAGAACCACAGACAGCAATTTGGAACAATAGAACCATGGAGAGCCATAGGGAGCAGTACAACTGCAAAGAGCAAGAGGGAACAGTAGAACCACAGTGAGTGATAGGGAACAGTAGAGCCATGGGGAGTGGTAGGGAACAGTAGAACCACTAATAGACATAGAGAACAGTAGAACCATGGAGAGTGGTAGAAAGCAATAAAACCACAGAGAGCATTAGGGAACAGTAGAACCACAGTGGGTGATAGGAAACAGTAGAACCATGGGGAGCGGTAGGATACAGTAGAACCATTGATAGAGACAGGGAACAGTAGAACCTTGGAGAACCATAGAAAGCAGTAGCACCATGGAGAGCGATAGGGAACAGGAAAATTACACTGAGCAAAAGGGAGCAATGGGGGTAATTCCAAGTTGATCGCAGCAGGAAATTTTTTAGCAGTTGGGCAAAACCATGTGCACTGCAGGGGGGGGTAGATATAACATGTGCAGAGAGAGTTAGATTTGGGTGGGTTATTTTGTTTCTGTGCAGGGTAAATACTGGCTGCTTTATTTTTACACTGCAATTTAGATTGTAGATTGAAAACACCACACCCAAATCTAAAGGCCCATACACACTTGACGATAAAATGAACAACGTCGTTCATTTCAGCCCTCATCAACGACGTCGTTCATTATATCGTCAAGTGTGTATGCATCCAACGACCAACGATGCGCGGCCCCGCGGGACGTTAACGTCCATCGTTCATCTGTGGAGCATGTATGCTCAATTTGCACTATGGTCGTTACCGACCATAGACGTCGTCAAGTGTGTATGGGACCAACGACGAACGACGAGCGTCGAGTTCCCGCCTCCGAAAACGAAATACTTCATTACACTGGACACGTGCAGTGGAGCAACACACACCGGGAGGGAGCAGGAGATTCATTTTAAAGATTTTGGTAATTTGACTGCTTGTTTCCTACAATGGGTTGGGGGGGGTACGGGGGTTTGGCGGCAGGGTGATGTCTGTTTGGCACTGTGGGGGCATGCATTTTTTGGCACTGTGGGGGCATGTATGTATTGGCACTGTGGGGGCATGTTTATTTATTGGCACTGTGGGGGCATGTATATTTTGGCACTGTGGGGGCATGTTTATGTATTGGCACTGTGATGGCATGTGTATGTATTGGCACTGTGGGGGCATGTGTATGTATTGGCACTGTGGGGGCATGTTTATTTATTGGCACTGTGGGGGCATGTATATTTTGGCACTGTGGGGGCATGTGTATGTATTGGCACTGTGGGGGCATGTGTATGTATTGGCACTGTGGGGGCATGTGTATGTATTGGCACTGTGGGGGCATGTTTATTTATTGGCACTGTGGGGGCATGTATATTTTGGCACTGTGGGGCATGTGTATGTATTGGCACTGTGGGGGCATGTGTATGTATTGGCACTGTGGGGGCATGTGTTTGTATTGGCACTGTGGGGGCATGTTTATTTATTGGCACTGTGGGGGCATGTATTTTTTTGCACTGTGGGGGCATGTTTATTTATTGGCACTGTGGGGGCATGTGTACCAGGGACGTGCTGTCAGGGGAGGCAGTGCCCCCCCTGTCATAATGATTGAAAGAAAAAAAAGAAGATATTTATACCAGAGTCTGTGATAAATATCTTAATTTATTCTTTTAATCATTTCCCCCCTGTGTATGTGGCTGCGTGTGAGGGTGGGAGGCAGCGGGAGAGGTGCCTGCCGCTGTGGGCAGGAGGCGGGGTGCAGCAATGGGCTGTGAAAGCCCATTGAAAAAGAATGGTGGAAGCGGCACCTTTACTGGTGCCTCAATGACAGGGGCGTGCATTCAGCCCCGATGAATGCATGCGCCTGTCAGTCCCCCAGATGTGATTGGCCCAGTGGATACAGTGCTCGATCCGCTGTCCAATCACTAGTGAGCCGCATACTAATTCCCCCCCCTGTCCCTGGCTGCAGCAGGTGCCGTGGGCTGTGTGGGCGCCCGCTGCAGCCGCCGTCGCTGACTGAAACTAGAGGTCATTATTGACCCCTAGTGTCTGAGCGGCGCTACTATGGGAGAGACGTCATGTCGCCTGTACCATAGTAGAGAGGAGTCGGCGGCCGGAGACGGAGGGCAGCACAGCAGAAGCGGTAAGTATTGTCTGTGTATTTTCTTTTTTAATGTGTGTGTGTTTGCGGCGCTACGGGGTCACCAGCACAGCTAGGGGGCACTGCTACAAGGGGCACAACAATTGGGGGCACTGCTACAAGGAGCACAGCTACAAGAGGCACAGCTAAATGGGTCACAACTACTGGGGGCACAGCTACTGGGGGTACAGCTACAGGGGGGCACAAGTACAAGGAGATAATTGTGGCCAAGCCCCTTCCCTATGAAGAAGCCACGCCCTAGGTGCCACAAGCGGTAGCGGTAGGGGTCATCGGCAGGATTCGGAGGACATTATAGCTGTAGTGCCTCACCAGCCACTGACCTCACCGCACGCCACTGATGTGTACATTGGTACTGTGGGGGCATGTGTATTTTCTGGCACTGTGGGGGCATGTATACATGTTGGCACTGTGGAGGTATACATAGATATATATATATATATATCTATCTATATATATATATATATAGATATATATATAGATATATATATAGTAGGCAAGAAGGATGGGCGGCACTCTCCAGACTTTAAAGTTTCAAATAATGTCCTTTAATCCCTTTAATAGGGTTGCTAACCCAGGGAGGGCACCAGAGCGAGCATATAAGGAGACCATAATATACTGAGTGCCGGATTGAACCGCATTTGTATTAGATATATATATAGATATATATATATATATATATATATAGATATATTTTTTTTTTTTTTTGTCATTTGTTTTCTCTTTAATTCCTTTTTTTCTTTTTTTTTCTTTTTTTTTACAGCTATGTCTATTGAATTCTCAGACCATGATTTCTGGACTGGATTCATTGAATTATACCGAACCCATGAGTGTCTCTGGAGAGTTAAGTCCAAGGAATATGTCAATAGGGAGAAGAAGTTGAAGGCATACCAGGAGCTCGTAGATTACAGTAAAGGCAGAAACAGTCAAGCGGACATCCGATGGGTTAAGAAAAGAATCCAAAACTTCCGAACAGTGTTCCACAAAGAACACAAGAGAGTGATCGAGTCTCAACGTTCTGGTGCAGGGTCTGATGAAGTTCGCAGACCATCACTGTGGTACTATAACCTGCTCATGTTCACCCTGGAACAAGAACCCAGGACGGAGTCAGTGTGCTCAGCCATGCCGGAGTCGCCCGAGGGAGTTCTGGAGGAGGAAGTGGGCACTGAGGAGCTGATAAGTAGATATGTAGTATATATGGTAAACACACCCTACACCACTTTTGTTTTTGTTTATTTCCTTTCTTTTCACTGCTTTTATATGTCTATTGCCCCTGTTTTTTGTATTTTTTTTACTTTTTTCTTCAAGAAAACTGCTAATAGTACAAATTCTTTGGTTCAATTACAGCTTTCACCCTTGGCGACTGAAGGCAACCCTCCCATCGCTGAGCACGCAGAGCTGGAAGTCATTGAGGTTGAACCCGTGCCACCTCAGCCGTCTCAGCCACCAACCAAGAGACGTCGGGTGGGACCGCGGACTTCCAGTTCTGGAGAGGAACGTGCACATCAGTTTCTGAACCGTGCGGAGGAGATTCTTCAAAGGCCCCCGGATGAACAAATGATTTTCGGGATGAATATTGCCTGCGAAATGCAGTCGCTGGAACCCACCCAGCAACAGCGTTTCAAAACCATTGTATATGATGCGCTAGTATGTGCGCAAAATGGCCAATTGCCTGAGCGCCTCATACTGCCATCACATACATTGCGTTGGCCCACTCCCCCAGTCACAATGACTAGTTTTTCCTATCTGTCGCATCCCCCACAACCAAATCCTCCTCCGCATCAGCCACCATCCCATACATTTCCGCGGGCCCCTCCACCACCTTCCACCACTCCCAATGTCTCGAGTGATACCCACTCTGCTTGGATGAGTGCGCAGGCCACTCTCCAAGATGATCCGTTTTTTTTCAATATGTAATTTTTATTTTCCGGTTTTTAGGACCTCAGAAATTGTTGTGTGCGACCCCTTGGGTTCTTGTTCCAGGTTGTCCATGAGTGGGAAAGAGTGCCACGGTGATGGTCTCGAACTTCGTTTGGACTCTGTTACTGGATGTTGAGACTTGTGACCTCTTGTGTTCTTTTGTTGGTCACTGTTCGGAAAATGGATTCTATTCTTGACCCTATGGATGTCGCTTTACTTGTTTTGCCTTTACTGTACTCTATATGCTCCTGGTTTGCCTTTTTTGTTACGGCATCCCTATTGACATATTCTTTTCTCCAGAGACACTCAGCGGGCTGGTATGTTCAATGAATCCAGTCCAGAAATTTTATTTTTTTAAGTTATTATTAAAAAAACAAAAAAAACAACAAAGTGTTGAGTGTTAATTTACACCCTGTCTAGGGCTACAGTGTGATGGTGTGGGGGTGTTGGAGTGGGGCATCTAGGGGTATAAATTAAAATTTTATGGGTGAAGTGGTACATTTTCTATTAGGACAACATGGTGCCTGAGCTGTTTGTGTTTGTTTTGTTAAAAAAACACATGGTAAACTGACATGGAATGATCCCTATATGAGGATGTGGTGATCCTGTGTTGAGAACAGGCAGCCACAATACACGCAGTGTTTCATGCGCAGTGAGTCTGCAAGCAGACTCTTTGCGCTTGTTCCACTGCCGACATTCAGGCAGGTGGGATGCTGCTGTGAGTATTTTAACAGCCTTCATCCCAACTGACAGTATGAATCCCAACACACGCAAGGTTAAATGCTTGTAACTACCATGTTATAAGCTAACTTATGACACATGCAAAGCAGTAGGTGAAAACATAAAAGTAATTTTATTGAATAATAAAACACACAATTGCAGATGTGAAAAATGATTATATTTAATCGCAATACAGTAACAGCAGGTGTAAAAGATGAATTTATTATTTTAACCTGGCCTTTATTAAATCCTTTCATCCTGCCAAGCCACTGCCCCATCTCCATTGAAATAGGCCAGGTATTCTTCCCTGACCCTTTTCACATCTGTAGGGTTCACTACTGTAGCTTCTGGTCTACATATAGGTGTGAAACAGGTATTGCTCACAATATCTGTAGGCTCTGGCCGTGCTGGGTTGCGAGGTGGCATCTTCTTTTTTCTAAGTAGATTGTGCAGGGCACAACATGCTAACACCACCCAATTAATTGTATCTACTCTCAGGTTTATTGCAGTGTGGAAAATACGAAACCTATTACTTAGGATACCAAAGGCATTCTCTACTGTCCTGCGTGCCCTTGAAAGACGGTAATTGTATACCCTCTTCTCTGTTGTTAATCCTCTTTTAGGATAAGGTTTCATAACATGCTCATGCAAAGCAAAAGCCTCATCAGCAACAAAGACAAAGTTCAAGCCATTTGTGCAATGTGAGGCAGGTGGAAGTTCAAGGCTTCTTGATACAAGTCTCTCATAAAATAGGGTGTCCTTAAAGGACCCCCCATCAGATGCACAGCCATTTTTTCCAACGTCAACGTACAGGAAATTGTAGTTTGCATCAACTATAGCCATCATCACAATGCTAAAGTAACCCTTGTAGTTGTGATACAAGGACCCAGAATTCACAGGTGGGATTATCCGGATGTGCTTCCCGTCTATGGCTCCTCCACAGTTTGGGAAATTCCACCGTTCATTAAAATCAGCAGCAATATTAAGCCAGTCCTCCTCAGTTGAGGGCAACTACAGAAAAAAACAGCAAAGAAAAAATTAATACATAAATTTAATCCAAGATATATATTCAATGTGAGGGGGTGTGAATGGGTAATAAATAAAAAAAAAATTGTGTGGGGTCCCCCTTCCTATGCATAACCAGCCTCAGGCTCTTTGAGCCAGTCCTGGTTGTTTTCAGGGGAAAAAATGACTGGGTTCCCCCCACTTTTTAAACAACCAGCACCGGGCTGTGCGTCCTGTCCTGGTTAAAAAACATACGGGGGAAAAAACACGAAGGGGTCCCCCATATTTTTTAAACCAGCACCGGGCTCCACAAGCAAGAGAGATAATGCCACAGCCAGGGGACACTTTTATTGTAACCAATGATGGGAACTTTGCGGTCTGCGGTTAACCGCAAAGTTAATTGGGGTCACTCTTGTGGGTGACAACTGATGTTATTCGGGTTTATTCTCCCACCAAATCCCTACAAATACAAATCTTAGTAAATATACCCCCTTGAGTCTGACTGTATATTATAAGGGGGAAGGGGGGGGGGGATGGTGGCAGGACTTTATAAAGGGGAGCAGCAAATTAGGTTTGAAGGAGAAAAAACACATAGTAGAATGTTCTTACCTTAAAGTACTGCTGTCTAAGGACGGAGTATATAGCTTTGCAGGTCTCTGGAATTATGACCCCCAAAGCCTGCGGTGAAATGATAGCCCCGAATTTCAGGTCTTGCAAGGACCTGCCACTGGCCAGGAATCGAAGGGTTGCAATAAGCCTTTCATGAGCAGGTATAGCCCTGCGCAGCTTTGTATCCTGCCTTTCGATTTTAGGCCTCACCAGAGCCAACAACTCCGTGAACGTGGCATCATCCATGCGCAAGAAGTTCCAAAAGTCATCCGGGTTGTTCTCGCGGATTTCAGAGAGAAGCACCGTGTGAGAGAGTGCATCCCTCCGCAAAAGCCACTGCTTTGACCAGCAAGAGCGAAACCTTCTCCGTTTCTGCAACCTCTCCCTCTCAGCTAACAATGCTACTCCAGCAACTGCTACCATCACTTTGTAATGAAAGGGATCCATCAGTAAAATAAAGATGTAGCAAAGTACAGATAAAATAGCAGTATGAGAATGTTCAGCTGGTATAGACCAAACCAAACTAGGCAAACAGCATGAATGCATATATTTTAAAATGGCCGATGCTATTTATTCCCTCAATATGTCCTGCCCACTCTCCACTATGCCAGCCCTGTGTTTATTCTTTATCCAGGGACAGCCCTGTTGCCGGGCCATTATTTAAATAAACTGTCCAGCTTGGATGCTATTTATTCCCTCAATATGTCCTGCCCACTCTCCACTATTTATGCCAGCCCTGTGTTTATTCTTTATCCAAGTGACAGCCCTGTTGCCAGGCTATTATTTAAATCCACTGTCCAGCTTGGAAGCTGAATGGTCGTTGGTCGTTGGTCGTTTGTGTAGTGTATGCTCATGTCGTTTGCTCAGCTGTTCAAGGGAAGTTCAAAAGTTCAAGGGAAGTCGTTGACGACGGTCGTTGACAAAGTGTGCATCGTCAAGTGTGTATGGGCCTTAACTCTCTGCACATATTATATCTGCCCTTCCTGCAGTGCACATTGGTGGTCATTCCGAGTTGTTCGCTCGTTGCCGATTTTCGCTATATTGCGATTAGTCGCTTACTGCGCATGCGCAAGGTTCGCAGAGCGCATGCGCTTTGTTATTTTACTCAAAAGTTAGGTATTTTACTCACGGCATAACGAGGATTTTTCATCGTTCTGGTGATCGTAGTGTGATTGACAGGAAGTGGGTGTTTCTGGGCGGAAACTGGCCGTTTTCTGGGCATGTGCGAAAAAACGCTTGCGTTTCTGGGAAAAACGTGGTAGTGTCTGAAGAAACGGGGGAGTGTCTGGGCGAACGCTGGGTGTGTTTGTGACGTCAAACCAGGAACGAAACTGACTGAACTGATCGCAATGGCTGAGTAAGTCTGGAGATACTCAGAAACTGCAAAGAATTTTCTATTCGCAATTCTGCTAATCTTTCGTTCGCAATTCTGCTAAGCTAATATATACTCCCAGAGGGCGGCGGCTTAGCGTGTGCAATGCTGCTAAAAGCAGCTAGCGAGCGAACAACTCGGAATGAGGGCCATGGTTTTGTCCAATTGCTAACAAAATTCCTGCTGCAAACAACTTGGAATTACCCCCAATATACAATAATGGAGCTTAGGAGAGCAAAATATTCAAATACAGGCTTGTTCCAATATAAAACTGCATGTTCAGTTCTACAACATATAAAGGCAATTGCCAACAATCAGGGCTCTTACATTACATTTCACCATTTGGTGTTGAATGTTTATCTTCACGGCCAAATCTTCTTATGTGAACAATACACATGTTAATTGCATTCTCGCTACTAAGATAAAATATTGATCAAACTAAAATATATATCTAATTTTTCCAGTCTCTAGTCTAACATTAATTCACACAGTGGCCATCAGTTTAATTCTGTCTTTCAAAGCTCTCATTAGGACATATGTAAAGAACTTCTGATTGTGTTATGTAACATTCAATTCGCAATTTGTAAACTTACCAAACTAATTATGTTTTTTGGCATTGAGAGCCTGTTTTCCCCGTTCGCTGGACACAAAGCTCCTGTTTACAACAATTCCTTAGTGTTCTGGATAGAATGATTAATACTACTGTATGATCATACTAATAAGGATAACCAGACAGTTACTAGGCTATCCATATGCTTCCGTTGATTCTTAAACAGATCTAAGCCATGACTGTTAAATAGACGGATCGCTGGCAAATCACAAAGGTAAATTATTTGGCTTTAAGGAATTCAGATTACCTTCTATTTTTGATTAAGAATTGGCTTGTAAATTGGATGAATAAGTGTGTTGGAGTAAATTTCAGTTATCTGTAATTGGAAGATAAAATACATATAAACATTTAGAGCATGGGCCTTCAACTTCCAGCTGGTAAACTGAGAAACTGAATAATAGCTTTATGTGGCCTTTAACCTTGCTTATGGCTCTCTTTCTCTCTGCAGTTTTGCTCGGACTGTCACGTTTTTTGGATGTCATCAGATAAGTGGTCAGGATTTACTGATCTTGATACAGTAGCTGGGCAGAGAAACCAATTTGTCTGTCTGCCTGCACAGAGCATAAACCAACATAAACCACTGCTCTAACTGCCAAATATTAATGTGTCTGATTCCGGTTTTAAAAATCATGCAGCTGCTTTACCAGTGCTGTCTGTTTCATTGATGCAATGTACATTAAACAGGGAGAACTGGACATAAATGATAAAGGTGAGATGTTGGCGACAGGGACCTGCGGCTCCTGTTTTTCCGCCAGACTCTGATCCCAACACGAGACCGAACGTCATCGTCCCGGCGTTGGATACTTGAATTCTATAAAAGGTGCCGCCGCCGGGACTCTGCGTCATTTGCAAGACAAAGCAGGCTGATGTGTGCTGCGCAAAACTCTGCTGGTGTATACTGTAACTGTAGTATTTAGTGTATATTGTAAATAACATTGCTGCTCAGAGAGACTGACACTATAGGAGATACACTGCAGTACATTAAATGCTGTGTCCACTCCAGATTTTACTGCTCAGAGTGACTGACACTATAGGAAATACACTGCAGTACAGTAATACTCCATATAATAAAAATATTGCACGCCACAAGGGCGTGCAAGGGTTAAGGGGGCGTAGCCCCTTACGACAGTGTGAAGAGCACCCGTAAGGCACGATGAATCGGTATCCGGACTCCAGGTCGACAACAAAAAGGTCGACACACCTTAGGTCGACGCCAATTGGTCGACACGCCTTAGGTCGACATGGACAAAAGGACGACATGGAAAAAGGTCGACATTAGTTTTTTATGATTTTTTTGGTGTTGTTTTCTTCGTAGAGTGACCGGGAACCCCAATTAGTGCACCGCGTCCCCTCGCATGGCTCGCTTCGCTCGCCATGCTTCGGGCATAGTGCCTTTGCTCTGCTCCGCTCCGCTTCGCTCGGCACAGATTACCGTTCCAATCGTAGTCCACGTGGATCGTTAAGTATGAAAAGGTTCCAAAAAAAGGAAAAAATTGTGAAAAACTCATGTCAACCTTTTTCCATGTCGACCTTGTTCCTGTCGACATTTTGTCCATGTCGACTTACGGTGTGTCGACCAATTGGCGTCGACCTAAGGTGTGTCGACCTTTTTGTTGTCGACCTGGAGTCCGGATACCGATTCATCGTGCCTTACGGGTGCTCTTCACACTGTCGTAAGGGGCTACGCCCCCTTAACCCTTGCACGCCCTTGTGGCGTGCAATATTTTTATTATATGGAGTATTACCTCCAATCATAATTGTGTGAGTGGTTAAATACTGCATGGACAAAGGGCGTGCTATGGTTAAGGGGTTGTAGTCCCTTGCAACAGCGTGAACAGCGCATGCAGGCCCCGATGAATCCCCTAGTAGGTGCTGTGGGTGGGGGAGTGGCAGGTGCGGGGGAGATGCGGATGGAGGAGGGGATCCAGGGGAGACACGGGTGGGGGAGGGGTTGGTGCGGAGGTGCTGAGGGTGGGGGTCTTGATCCACCGCGGGTGGGGGAGAGGCGGGTGCGGTGGTGCCTCGGGTGGAGGAGGGGAAGGTACGGGAGTGCTGCAGGTGGGGGAGGGGGTTTGGAGCCACCGTGGGTGGTGGTGGGGGCGAGTGGGGGTGCCACGGATGGGGCCCAGAGGTACTGAGAGTGGGGGCGGGGTAGGTAATGCTTCTCCTGCTTCTCTTCCTGGAAGCAGCTAAGTTGCTGTTCTTCCTTTGGCAGTGGCTCTCCCGGAGACTCGCACAACAGCCAAGCATCCAGTCACTATTGTTAGCGCCGGTGTCCCAATTTGCCGCATTACATTGAAGAGGATGCACTCAATAAACTACAGCTCCCAGCAACCCCTAGGGCTGGAATGCTTCGGTGCTAAGGGCTGCTGGGAGCTGTAGTTTATTTAATGTGTCTACTTCCCTGTAATGTGGCGCATTGGGACACCGGCGCTAACAATAGTGACTGGCTGGCAGGCAGAACTGACTGACTGGCTGAATCAATGTAAAAGGTGAGTGCTGTGCAGTGTCAGTGACACTGCACACCCACTGCACTGCACAGCACTGTCACGTTTTACATTGATTCAGCGTCCAGACATTACCCTCTGCGATATCACCCACTCTATCCGTTACATTAGCCTTCTTGGGGTTTCCAGGCCAGCAGCCCAGGTGCTGTGTTGCGGAGTCATGGCCTCTGGGGATCTGGCCACGGCTGTGGCGGGGAGGCACTTCTGTGACATCATGCACAGAGGAGGCTCAGAGAGTATGCTTCCGCTGCACCGCTTTCATACACATCTATGCCAGTGTGCGCAGCAGCTTTTGTTCCACCTGCGCCACGGCTAGGGAGTGTGGATTGTTGATGCCGGAGGGGGCAGGCGGACTGGCAGCAGGACATAGGACGCTGCAGTAAAAGGTTTTTTTTCCCCTATCTACAGCACAGAGGCTTGCTGCAGATGCCGTGGCATACTCTCCAACTGTACCTTTTTGGCAGGTACAGTAACTTTTTTTATGGTCTGTACAGATTTTTGGCTCTCCAAACTTCCATTGAAAGTATAGGAAAAGTGGTGTGGCCATGCCACTGTACCCGTGGCCACGCCCTCTTTTCGAATTTGGAGCGATTTTTATGTGGAAATTGTTGGAGGGTATGTTGCTGCAGATGCAGTGGGGCTATTTTGGGGTGTGGACATGGAGCTGCAGCTCCATCAGCCCCATTGTTAATCCTGCTCTGGGAACACACAGCAGCCAAAGGACAGAGCCTCCCATTAGATGTAACCTGTGTGGGAGGGCGTTTCTCACCCTATCAGCTGTGGACTGGTTGTGATAGACCTGCTGCTAACCCAATGAGAGCTCCTAGCCACGCCCAGCGTTAGACACACAGGCACAGAGTCACAGATCTGGGCTATTATATAGGAGATAATAATAAAAAATATGTTTTTTCCTGGTTTAAAAACAACCTTATTTTTAAGAGTGACACAGCATATATTATATACACTTTGTACACACAAGTGATTAGACAAGGTCAGCAAATAGATCAATGAGATTTTACTGACATCAGTACTATGTAGTTTTACCACAAGCAGGGGCGGATTGGGAACAGAAAGCGGCCCTGGAAAAATTTGTACTAGTGGCCCCACTTGGGCAGCACCAGAGGTGTAAGGTCTAGCCATGGGCCATGGCAGCAGCACCCTCCCCCCCAAGACTTTCCAGATAGTGGGCATGTCCAGCATCAAGGGGAAGTTAAAGGGAAATAAAATTAAATATTATGAGCACATTATATGATACACCTTCAGAATTTAGGAAACTATATCATTCTTTAGAAAGATATATTTTCTTGCTTATTACACCAACCGTATCCCAATCACTATTAACTCAATCTTATATGTCAGCCAAGCAGGCAGACAGAGCATACACTAGATCATCTGCAATCACAGGCTAAGTGGCAAAGTAATTTTCATATATGCTAATTATTTTGCATCTTATTTATTATGTCTATAAAAAGGACCACATGTCCTCAAACAAAACAGGCCCCACGGGTGCGTCGGCCCACCGGGAATCTTCCCTGTAAGCCCTATGGCCAATCCGCCTCTGACCACAAGCAATAATTACTGCAGACTCCCTTTTTGGCAAACTGTCCACAAGCTCCTGGACAATAGCAGGCAGTCTGTTTTGCCAATCAGCCTTGAGTACAGTGCCCAACTGTGACAGGTTGAGTCGGCCTAGAATGCACCCATCACTCCAATTCATCCCAGAGGTTCTCAATGGGGTTAATATTTGGACTCTAAGCTGGCCAGTCCATCAGGTTACCAAATTTTCTGTATGCCAATCCAGTGTCGCCCTGAAAATATGACAGGTTGCATTGTCGTTCTGATAAAAACATTTGTTTCTGTAGAGCAGCTACAATGTAAGGAGCACTAAGTTATCAAGAACATCTCTATACTTCTCAGATACATTACAACTAGTGGACCCATGCCAAACCAACTGAAACAGCCCCACAGCATAACGCTACCACCTCCATGCTTTACTGTGGGTACTGTACAGTTTGGCATCAGACGTTCTCCTGGCAAACTCCAAACCCAAACATGTCCATCTGATCTGAAAAGTGTAAACCATGATTTGTTACTCCATTACACTTGCCATCATTGTTCCACTGTCCAGTTTTTGTGCTCTTTACACCATCGTAAGAACTGGGCTGCACTCTTCTTTGTGATTAGAGGTTTATGAGGTTTATGAGCAGCTCCTCGCCCATAATATCCAAGTGCATAGGCCTCCCTACAAAGTGTTCTTGTCAAAACCGGAACATTACTGGCCCTTTGGAACTCGTGTGCAGTGGTATGCATGGGAAAACCACTGTTCTTTTGCTGTTCCCTGGTTAGCACTCTCTGGTACCAGGTTGCAACTTCCAGGGCAAGTTGTATACCTATAATGACCAGTCTTCTTCCACGCATTAGTGACAAAAGACACAGTTGATTTAGGAACCTTCCTAACATCCGCAACACGTCTCACACTCATACCTCTGATCAAGCAGCCTATGATGATCCCCTTACAAGGTTGGTTAGCTCCTTCTGACAAGCCATTAAGTTAGCAGATAATCTAATCAGAGCCCCTCTACCAGTTTTATACCTTCATGAACCTGTCTCTGCTGCAGTATCACACCATTTTGCTTATACTGGGGTGTCCAATCACGTTTTCCAACATACTGTAGTGTACTATCTTCTTAGCTGGGTTGTGTTACTGTTGGGTGCCTGCCTGATACGTACCACTTATCTGTGTACTAGAAAATAATTCTTACTACTATTACAGTATTATTGAAGTTGACCAATTGTTCCTGCTGCTGTTAAAAATGAAAGCGAGTGATGCAGCATTTATCATATTAGCTGGGGTTTGTTACATACTGTACTACTAGTACATGCCTGGCCTGCCTGATACGCACCATCTATCTGTCCACTAGAAAATTATTATTATTATTATTATTATTATTATTATTAATAAAGTTGACCAATTGTTCCTGCTCTTTTAAAATTTCTAAGAGTCCATAATCTTTTTTTTCCTCTTATTTGACTGAAATAATAATTCTCACAGTGTATTATTGAGTGATGCAGTGTATATTATTAAGTGGGTCATGCTATTGGGTGTGTGATATCTCCATCACCTGCTCCCCAAAATCATAAGTGAAAAAAAAATCATTTAGCTTTGTTATTTAGTTTTACTACATTCCTGGTTTTGAAAAAATAAAACCAATCATGGATCAGTCTATAGAAGAACAGGAACTCCCAGTCATAGTACTTCTTCACCATCTACTTAAAGTGTGGTCAAGGGGATAGAATGGCACCTTAAATCTATAAAGCATTTCATAATGGTTAAGAAAACATTACCATGAAATATGAGAGAAAAATGTACTGACAAAAAATGTATAACTGCCAACATGTCCTACCCCATACACAGTCCCAAGGAAAAACTCAGACCATGGCCTTTCTTTTTGATTAGTGGTCCTACTACTACTGTTTCATGCAATAAAATACTATTGCATAATTTGTGAAAGACAGGGCCAAACAGTCAGACATCTTTTTAACCTTACACTAAACACTGAGATGTGTCACATTTAAAACAGACAAATCAATGCCTCAAAAAAAACAGAAGAACACAAATGGCGGGATCTAATGGCATCTAAGATCACTGGAGGTGTGGGATGCGGGCTGATCTCAGATGCTTTCTCAAAGGGATAATCACTTACAATGAAAATCCATGCCTTGTAAGTGATTGCCCCCTTTGGAATGTCATTACATCCTGTCCTAAGACTGAAGAACAAACTGTCTTTTCAGAAATTTCACAAATCCCTGAGAAGAGTCTAAAGGTGCCCATGTTAGCTATGTCTGTGCCTGACATTTCACATTTCTGATTCTAACACTGTAAATCTTTAGAAGCCTCCTTTCATCATTTCTGAACCCTCTGCAAATGTGAGGACGGGCAGTAGTAAAAGGTAAGTATGGTGATGGTTTAGGCATGGAAATTGAAGATGCTACTGTGGAAGTGAAACAGGAAGAGGAGGCTACTTCTAAAAAAATTTAAAAAAATTATGTTTATTAAAATTAATTACAAATTATACACATTCCTTGAGGAAGACTTGTGTTGCCAATTACAACATACAGGAACTTCTTTTGTAATGGGGGATTCCAGTGGGTATAAGCTAATATTGTGTGATGATATTAACAACCGTGAGGAGGATGATGATGATGAGGCTGACATGTTCCATGTTCTGCAGAGCTGCAATGCCATATCAGCCTACCTTACACTAACAAATATTAGGAGATTGACCAGATGGCCATACTACCCCTCTTTCCTAATTGTGTAACTCAACCATGTAGTATATTTATGATGTGCACCAGAGAGTCTGAGTATAAATGATAATACCATGTTTTTGTCTCCTAAATCTAGGCCACAAGTGCTGCAAGATATCAACTCACAGCGCTATTAGTAATGGTGGCACCTACTAAATGTTATTTTTTAAGTACAGTGTCTGAAAAACAACATACTGTATACAGTACATTTTAATTTTGTAACACTGTAGTGGCACCTGTACTGGATGTTATTTTTTAAGTACAGTGCCTGTCTGAACAACACACATTTTCTTTAACACTGCAGTAAGTAATGGTGGCACCTGTACTGAAAGTTATTTTTTAGTACAAGTACTGAATATGAATTTTTTAGTACAGTGCCTGAACAACAACACACACATTTTTTTTTTTTAGCACTGCAGTAAGTAACGGTGGCACCTATACTGAATTTATATTTTAACACAGTGCCTAAACCTGTCCTGAACACACTCGTTTTATTTTCTAACAATGATTTTCCTAACACTGACACAGTCACAGTGCTGACCACAGCCATTCACTGATCACACTGACATGGTAGCACAAGCAGCTCCTACACTGCAGCCCACAGCACCCCTGATGGCCAACACTGTTATCACCTTGCAGCCACATCTTTCTAGGATGTGGCAGCAAAAAGAAGTGTCGCGCACGTGCACTGCGTCTGTTGAGCGTTCCCAGACTCTCTAAATGCAACTGCTGCATACAGACGCATGGCTGCATTCAGGTATATATACAGTAGACCCCTATGTACTGTAGATCTGAGCATAATTGGGGTAATCTGGACATGGCTTAGGTGGACCATAGGTGGGACTTATAGCTCACTTTTGCTTTTGGTAATGTATGCAGATATTTGTGCCCCACTGAGCTCTTGTATGGGAAAACAACTATATTTTTGTTAATGAACTTGTCAACACTATCGTTTCTAAGAATACAATAATTTAATTTTCAGAAAAAATGTACTGTACAGAGAATAGGGAAGAACTCTAACTATAATATGCTGTGAACACACAAAACATTTAATCCTAATCAGTTTTAGACTAATAGGGAAGTTCCTAATTTATTGTACAGTAAGTACTGTAGGTTAATTACATGTAAATTAAATGAATGCATTAAACAGATGATGAAAACCAGTCTATGCTTATGGCCTCCAAGGGACAAGTTGTTAACTATTGCATAGTGGGCTAAAACTACTGCAAGGAGGGAAATTGATAAATAATGGTAAATGGTTGAATGCAGATGTCCATTGTGATAGCAAAGGTAATTGTAAGTAGAAGCTGTAATAATTTATTATGAATTATGAGTATATTTTGTTATCAATCTATAACATGTGGAACCTCAAAATACAGTACTGCATTTGCCATTGTGCAGAACATTCTTTACCTTTTACATTAATCTTCTACTAATCTCGCTCAGAATCATTACCAACATACTATTTTTTTAAATTTACAATTTATGTATTTTTTTAAAAAAACACTTCATTCAATAGAACCATCCTACTGATCATCAATCATAGTGTTTTTAAAAATGTAAATATTTTAGAGAAATACAGTTTTCTGAATTTGACTAGAAAAATGTAACAACATTTAACCATACTTTTGTTTTATAGATGGACAGACAGTGTGCAGACTATTCCACAATGGAATTTAAATGTAAAGTCAGTCCTCAACTTACATGACATACAGTATGAAAGAGCCAGCATGGTATAGACTGGTAATATAAAATAGTAGTTGCTCAATCAATTCAGTAATATTATTTAGGCACATGAAAGGAAGGGGTTATTCTAAACAAGAAACAGAAAACAGGTATTCCCCAGCACAGCAAAAAAGTATCAGCAATAAGACTTGAACACTATATGGTAATAAAAAATTCAGAGATCTTAGTTGCATATATTTGCAAAGATACAGTAAAGCCAGGCCACATCAAGGCTTCGTCTATACTGGTGGTCCCTGATTTTTCTGTTACCATATAGTGTTAAAGTCTTATTGCTGATATTATTTGGTCTGCTGGGGAATACCTGTTTTCTGTTTCTTGCTTAAAATAGGATAAAAATAAGGAGATCTAGTCCCCAGTGGTATGCCAATCCCACTCTCCTGGCGCTGGTATTAGAGAAAACAATATAATAAAATAAATTAATATATATATATATATATATATATATATATATATACATACAGGTTGAGTATCCCATATCCAAATATTCCGAAATACGGAATATTCCGAAAAACAGACTTTTTTGACTGAGAGTGAGATAGTGAAAACTTTGTTTTTTGATGGCTCAATGTACACAAACTTTGTTTGATACACAAAGTTATTAAAGATATTGTATTAAATGACCTTCAGGCTGTGTGTATAAGGTGTATATGAAACATAAATGAATTGTGTGAATGTAGACACACTTTGTTTAATGCACAAAGTTACAAAAAATATTGGCTAAAATGACCTTCAGGCTGTATGTATAAGGTGTATATGTAACATAAATGCATTATGTGCTTAGATTTAGGTCCCATCGCCATGATATCTTATTATGGTATGCAATTATTCCAAAATACGGAAAAATCCGATATCCAAAATACCTCTGGTCCCAAGCATTTTGGATAAGGGATACTCAACCTGTATAATATAAGTAAATAAAAATAAAAATCTTAATATATCAATAATATTTTAATAAACAGCAGCCTATGTTTTAATTTACATGACTTGGTTAGGGTCTCTAGCATAAACAAAATAGAAAAAATCTTTAAAACATCGCGCTTTATGTTGGTTAAGTATAAACTGTATAAAATTAAAAATAAAGATACAAATAAAATAAAAATAAATATGGCTGTGAATATATCAGAAATAAGGTCGGGAGACTGTCTATATATAATAAAATAACATTTATTTCATCCTAAACAATCCATAAACTATAAAATTAAAGATAAATAATAAAACATGCATAAAAGCAGAGGAGTGTTAATATAACATCAAGCACATATTCGAATAGTATATCATTCCAGAGAAGAAATCCCTGGTAAACGTACCAATAGATGATTAGAATAATGTAACAATTCTCTGAATATGTTGCAATAATATATGAATAGATACTTAAGACCTTAAAGCTTTAAATGCCAGCGTCCAGCTATTATTGACAGTTCAAAATACAACTGTAGATGGTATAATTTATTTACCGCCAGTAGCTCCCACTGAGGTGGTGTATTTGTCCCTCCTCTCCCGGTGGTGAGGCTATCACCGCGCCGGGTGTTGTATATCGTGTGTCCGTAGTATAGAATGAGGCCGGGAAACTCACCGATTCCTCCCGCTGTGAAGATGCTGCCGTCTCTCCTCTCCCGGTGGTGAGGCTGTCACCGCCCCGGGTGATGTAAATTGGATATCCGTACGTGCTGGCTGCAGGCTCCCGCTGTTAATGTCATACACTGTGATGGTGTCCAGCTAACAAGCTGGCGGGCGGGTAATTGGCTAGTCAGCAACAGCGGGAGAGCGGTACTGTTTGTAAAGGTGCGGCAGCGGCTTCTCGGTGGATTATCTCTGGAGCTGATTATTCCCGTGATAGTGGATCAATGCACTGCTGATTAATCAGGTGTAGCGTCAACGCATTTCGTCCAACAATGCCTTGGGACTTCCCCTCCTTTTCATGCACCTGAATAATATTACTAAAATTGATTGAGCAGCTAGCATTTTTATTGCTTTACTGTATCTTTGCAAATATATGCAAATAAGATGCCAGACTTTTTTATTACCATATTGTGTTATAGTCCTATTGCCACTGGTGCCGACAGCTTTGCCATGCCCCAGTAATGAGAGGGGGCATGGCGGAGAGGGAGGCATCACCAGACAGCTCAGTTTAAAATAGGAAAAGCCTCTCCTCCACGGACGCCAAACGGTGGGGCACCGGTGGGCAGCGTGCATGGGTGACAGTCAGCAGCGGCAGTGGGCAGGAGGGCGGGCACGATCGCTCCCCTTCCTTACAACTATGCTGGTATAGAGGACTGGCTGCAGCTGCCTCTCTCTTCAGCATGTGCTGGGCTGGGGTAAAGAGTTCCCGTGTCTCCCCCCCCCCCCCGCCTTCGACACCACTGCTTGTTGCTAATATTATTTGGTGTGCTGGGGAAAACCTGTTTTCTGTTTCTGTTGTATACATTGGTGCCTGGGCTTAGACTAGTTGTTACGTTGGAAGGCTAAAGCAGCAGCATGGAATGATGGTGGGTGTGCACAATTTTACTCTCCACTGCAATGAACTCTGGACATTGGGTCCTGCTTGGGGGAGGCTTATTTTCATCAAGGGCCATTATTAATTACGATTAAGATAATTTAAAATACATATCTTAGTTTCCTGCTGTCACCTCCATAGCAATGTTTCTTCTATACTAAAAGATCTGGAAGTGAGTCCTAAAAATGTTACTTCCTATGAGAAAGAAACAATTCTGCAGGGTTGCACTAAACAACAGCTTCTCACTGTTGCTTTCTGGAAATTAGAAAGCAGTTTTTGATTATTTAATTTTTGGAATGTTCGGTGTAGAGAAAAGATTATTCCCCAGCACATAAAATATCTCACTTGTATGATATTAAATCAGATTGTTTATGGGCAAAAAAATAATGACATCAATTTATAAATTACTTACAAGCTTGTAAATATTTGATCAAATTGATGATGTCCTGTGGCATTACTATTTATTTATACATCTAACATTATTCATAGCAGAAAAAAAACTGCTTCTTTGTTGAATCAGAGCATTGATCTGAGGAGTAATCTGACATTTACGGATGTCAAGAAGTTTATTATTTATTCCTCTCTGCAATATAATTGGCAAATGTTACTTGCATTTTTTGGCGACTAATCTGATAAATGAAAACAAACAACA
Source organism: Pseudophryne corroboree (assembly GCF_028390025.1). Taxonomy (NCBI): domain Eukaryota; kingdom Metazoa; phylum Chordata; class Amphibia; order Anura; family Myobatrachidae; genus Pseudophryne; species Pseudophryne corroboree. The sequence continues at coordinate 243,291,864 of NC_086453.1, read as the reverse complement.
AATATGAAATATTAAGAGGCGCTTGGCTAGTGGGAATGCAGTAGATGGTGAAATGAAAGAAGCCTTGCTTTATAGTGAAGGTACAGACATACAAGAGTTAGGGGGATTATTAGTGCCCCCCTTCGCTTAGAGTTGTAATGAAAATATGAATTCAAATTATGCTATACTGGGGTTTCTAGCTTCTCCATGCACTTGCACTGATTCCTTTAAGCAAGGCAATGTGATTTGCAGCCTAGGCAATTTATGAGAGAAGGGGGCCATCAGGAGGTAAATGGCTCACAGGCCCTGGCTAGTACTAGAGCTACATACAATATATGAGCCCAAGGGTCCATGTGGGCATTATACACAAGTGCAGCAGTATATACTGCTGGAAAATTGGGGCATTTTAATCGGAGATGTGTGGAAAAGGTCGGCATGTACTGTACATGTCATAGACTTTTTGTTCCAGAGTTTTGACAATAAAAATTATTAGAATAATACAAAGAAGATATTTCTAATATATTCTTTGTGTTTTTCATATACTTTATATAGCCAAAAGTCTAGCGTACACTAATATAACAGGAATCTGCCTCACCTGCCTCACCCCACTGCACATCACATGTGCATTCCCAGTGCAGACTCCCCTTTGTGCTGGCGCATGCATGTAAAAGAATCTGGCACTGTTCCATTTTCCTGGTGATTTCTGCAGCTTTAGCAAAAATGTAACTATAGCCAATGGGTGCAAGGTGTGCGGTGTGGACCCCCTGACTCAGGTGCCCATGTGCTCTGTGCACCTTGCAGTCATTATAGATTCACTCCTAATTTGTAGCCTTTTCCAGATCAGGGCACATACAGTATAATAGATATGAACAATTGACTTTGCTTATTTAAACTGTTCATATATGAGTTTAAACTTGAATTGATTCAGAATTGCTCGAGTTCCTGGGATCACAATGGGGAGAGGGGGGTGGGGCGACACATAATTTTCATGCAACTTGGTGTCAGCAGATTTGGTCGCCACAGCCCCATCTTCTCACTGTTAGACAATTCTAGCAATCTCAAATCTGTGTGCAGAAGGTTACGTCAGAAACAGGACTGACCTGCTTCCTATATATCCTAGAGGGGTGTAGTATGGTATGCCGGCGGCCGGGAGCCCGACCGCCGGCATACCGACAGTGTGGCGAGTGCAAAGGAGCCCCTTGCGGGCTCGCTGCGCTCGCCACGCTGCGGGCACGGTGGCGCGCTAAGCGCGCCACGCTATTTATTCTCCCTCCAGGGGGGTCGTGGACCCCACGGGGGAGAATAGCTGATGGTATGCCCGGCGCCGGTATACTGTGCGCCGGGATCCCGACATTCGGCATACTGAAGACCACCCTCCTAGAGGGCACCATTTAAAAGTAGGTAAGTTTGTGTCAGGTGTACAGTACATGCGGTTCTTCTGGGTTTCATCTCTCATTAAAGTGAGATTTAACAAACAATAAAAAAGAAAAACAATAATAAGGACTCGCCTAGGCATAATGTTGAAAATTTATTATTTAGAATTTTTTTTTATTATTGATATTTATTCATTTTCACAGAACAAATGGGATACAGCAAAGAATAAGGTGGACGATGATACAATATCAGTATAAGGGGGTACACAGAAGCTCTGTTTTAAACAGGAAAATATACACAGTTATGGAAAGTTGTGCTAAAAGTCATGGGACATATTACAGCCAATCAAGTATACAGTCACCAACACAACACAACTGCTAGTGAATTATACCTTTCACTGGTGTATCACCTCTTGATAAATAGCTTTTGCTTTTTTCTTATTAACACTCAGTAAAGGCCAGTACTGACGGGAGAGATGTGTGCTGAGCGATCTTAACACAGACCGCTTAGCACACATCTCTTCCCCCGCTCAGCACAGCGCGATGTGCTGAGCAAGGGGTGATGACGACGGGGGGGCCGCTCACTTCACACAGCGCTGAAGTGAGTGACCTGCTAGCTTGAGCCTGCATGCAGCTCAATCTAGCACCGGTGATAGCGATGCACGGCTATTGCTGGGGGGCATACACACACAACAGACCCGTGCTTAAAATCTAAGCAATCTAGTCAGATTGCTTAGATTTTAAACACAGATCGCTCCGTGTGTACCCCCCTATCACTATAGCTTCTCTCTGGTGTGCTGCACTGGGGTGGCTAGCCTTCGCCAACATGTGGGATTCCATGCCCCAGACAGAGTATTCGGGACCTGCTGTATCAGAGACGCCAGAACATTGGCCTGGAGGCTTACCATATCTTTGCAAATATATGCAAGTGAGATCTCTGAATTATCTACCACCATGTAGTTTTCAAATCTTTTTGCTGATGTCATTCTGTGTGCTGAGGGTGCCTGTTTTTGTTTCTTGTCTAGAATAACCCTTTCATGAACCTGGATGACATTACTAATTAGTTTGACATGCTACCAGAGCCGGCCGGCCGGCTCTGCATGCTACCAGTAAAATGTTTATTGCTGTTCTGAGAGGCATATATTTGACCAGTGTTTGGAGGGCATACTGATTCCTGTAGTGCAATTTGGAGAACCCAGTGGTGACTCCAGCTAAGCTTGCTCACAATTTAGATATATTTGTGTATGTGCTATTATCGTGTGGCCTTATAGTTGGTAATTGTGTGACCCAGATGGGGTGCTGTTATTAGTTTTAGGGATGAGTTTGGCATTCGTCACCCCTTAGATTGGTGTGGCCGGGCTGCTTTGGGGAATAATACTAGATCATTTTATTTAGAACTATTTTTTAATATTTTCAAATAAATTTACTAATAATATTTCTCCTTTAAGGATTTTAATTACACCTTTCATTTATGTATCACCTTTAAATATATAGCTTTTGCTTCTTTCTTATTGACACTCACTAAACATCTTAGCTTCTCACTAGTGTGCTGTCCTGCGTTTGCTGGCCTTTGCTGGCTTGTGGTATTCCACACCCCATACTTAGACTTAGTATTAGGGACCTCCAATATCAGAGACACCATGACGTTGGCCTGGAGGCTTAACATATATTTGAAAATATATGCAACTGAGATCTTTGAATTATCTACCATATAGTTTTAAAATCCTGTTGCTGATGTCATTCCATGTGCTGGGGGATACTTATTTTTTGTTTCTTGTCTAGAATAAAGACACCATGCACCTTGATGACATTAATAATTAGATTAAGCATTTACAAAAAAGATAAATATATTGCAATCCCCTCCAAGTCTAAGGAACCCCCACACCTGAAGAGGAGTAGGGAATTTTGTTTTTGTTTATTTTGCAAAACAATTTATTAAGAGATGAATAAGACAAAGTACACGGACATAGGAAAAGAATACATCATCCATTTTCAAAGCATACCGTAATAAGTGGTACAAACAGTACATTCAGGGATATGGACCATTACAGGGGAGGCAATTACAAGTCCGCCTGTCGGAATCCCGGCAGTCACAATGCCGATGCTGGAATCCTAAAAGGCAGTGAAATGCTGCTGCCGGAATACCGGCGCCACAGACTATTCTCCCTCTACGGGTATCCACGACACCCATAGAGGGTGAATATAACCTGTGGTGAGCGCAGAGAGCCACCGTGCCCACAGGATGGCAAGCACAGTGAGCCCTCAAGGGCCTTTCTAGCACTCGCCCCGCTGCTGTCATACTGGTGGTCGGGATCCTGCTCCCGGGATCATGACAGACGGTATCCCGCCCGCAGGTGAAAAGTACGTATTCCCATTACAGAGATACAATTCAGAGACATAAAATGTCAATGTTACAATGCACCTTAGAAAAGAAACACAACATATAAAGGGGAAAAGAACAACATAATTATCACCCACCCCCCGCCCACCCATTCCCCTTGTGTAGCTGATGAGCTAGTTGTATAGCGGAGAAGAAGCAACTCATCCCAAAATATGGAAAGAAAACTTAAGCCAAGCTACTTGTTGGGCTGTACAAGACAAAGCTATGGAAATGGAAACTCAACTTATCTTTTAGCTAAGATTTCGATATAAAAACCAACCTGTGGCTTTAAAGAGATTGCATTTATAAACACCATTTCTCATAAAACTTTACCACACCCTTCTCAATGTTAGGGAAAGTGGCTGGTCTTTAGAAATAGGTAAGCTGGAGTAGCAAGCATAGTCTTAACTGCTTGCATAAAAGGGAGTGTAGAAACAGTCCAATTACATACTATAATAGTTACAGTGGCCAGTAAGATTATTGTAAGTATGGGTACAGTATGAGTTCATTTTTGCAGCCTTGCAAATCCAAATTACAAGAAACTGAACAGAGCATCACCAAAGGGTATTTAACAAGGGATACACAACATACTGCATTAATAAACATCATTAATGTAATACCTCACACATACCTACATTTTTTTATGACATTTAAAGAGGGTTCTCCATCTGTCAAATTAACCCCTTACATTGGCAGAAATACATACAGCCCATAGAAGAACATGGGTGTAATTTTGCTGATCCTGTCAGCTCAGGCTAGGGATGGCCATCGACCATCGATGATTCGAAGTCATTGATGGTCTATGACCGCTGGTAACTACTTTTACTATTGATTGGGGAGAACCAGATGGTTTCCCGCCATCGATGATAAAGAGCTATCAAATATATATATTTTTTTCTCTAGGGTGTCAGGGACATGGAGCTTAACTCTGCCCCCAGACACCCATGCAGCCACGCCTCCGGGCTCTGAGTGGCCCGCATCTGGCTCAATACTAAAGTAATGGGGACCATCGATGGGCAAAAACATCGATGGTTCCCTTACAGATGGTAGCCCACCATCAAGTTTATCCACCGATGGTAACATTGATGGTAACCATCAATGGATAACCCACCGATGGCCATCCCTAGCTCAGGTAGGGAGAGTTTGGCGCCACTTTTGTCAGTCTGCCTCCCTCTTGCTTGGTAACCAGTTTGCCCGGGAAAAGGGTCCCCCTACTGAGTGGGTACCTCAGGTTGCAGGGTAGAAGAACCCTGGGCTGGGCTGTTGCTGGGGCTGGAGAGCAAGTGGGGACCCTGGGCAGGGAGGTCCGGAGGAACAGGGACCCATTTAAGCAGCTCCACGACGTGGGAGAAGGAGTTGCCCTGTGGAGAGAGGAGGAACTGCGCCAGGACAGAGACCGGACCACAGCTTACCAGATTGGAGGTTTGTGGAGCCGCGCTGCAGAGCCAGAGGAAAGAAGAAGAGACCGAAGCTGTCTATGCTGAAGAAATTCAAGCTTTCATCAAGGACTACCCCTGACCGACGCTAAGAAGAAGTGAAGCCTGCTGCGCCACTGCCGGGTGGACCAGGATCGGGGACTGTGCTGGCAGGAGCTGTCCACAGGAAGAAGTCGGCGGGAGAGAGGATCGCTGCTGATGGCCATCGCGAGGAAGAGTCGGGGAAGACAGACACAGAAAGCGGGACGCGAGGACAGGCGGTGCTCTGGACATTCCCGGCTATGAGTACCTGCATCAAGGAGCCTTGGCTGTCAGAAGGAGGTGCACCACGAGGGGAGGAGAAGATCTGGACTGGGGAGTAGCATCCACCTGGTGGCAAAAGAGGAAGCGACCTCAGAAGACAGTGGACCCCTGACCCTGGTGGCGTAGCCCTGTGCGGTGCTCAAAAGATCAAGGACCCGGTCGGATTGCAGAAGCACCGCAACAAGGGTGAGACCATTGCAAAGCTCCTTCCACTGCATCACCCTGACCCTTACTTATGCCCTTCCGCTGATAGACTCTGCCCTGACTGACTCATCTTCAGCTGCAATAACTCTGCATTTTGGGGAAAATCAATAGTTAAGGGTGTAGGCACCCCCGTGGGACAAGTTAAGTAAAGGTGGTAGGCTCCCCTATGTTAACCAGCCCACACTGCTACACCTTCTGCTGCAAAACTCTGCAATTGAGGAACATTAAATAGGGGGTGGGCTCCCCTTATTGTGTAAAACAAGGGTGGGCTCCCTCACTCAGGGCCCGCTGGACTATTTAATTAGGGGATAGGTTCCTCTTCATCTCTGGTGCCCCACCAGTATATTGGGGACATAAGAAAAGGGGGTAGGTTCCCACCAGTGTAGTGCCCCTGCATAGGTTGTAAAATAGGGGGTAGGCTCCCCTTATTTTCGGTGCCCTCAGCTTTATTATATTTAAGGAGGGGTTGGGCTCCCGGCACCCTTAGCCCCCATAGCAAAGTAATACGTCCGCATCCTGTTTATGCTAATGGTTATACAAAGTGATTCCAATGAAAGCTGTTTGTGCTAATGGTTATGCAAGTGATTTTCAGTGTAAGCTGTTAATGCTGGTATGTCATTGACTGTTTATACAAGCTCCGCCCAGCAGTGTTTCTGTTTAAAGCTCATGCACTTGTCTGATATTCTATTAATGCTGGTACATCCTTCACTTTGTATGCAAGCTCCACCCAGCGGTGTACCTGCTTAAAATTTATTCACCTGTCTGCTATTCTGCTACTACTGGCACATCATTGACTGTGTATGCAAGCTCCGCTCAGCCGTGTACCTGCTTAAAGTTTATTCACCTGTCTGCTATACTATCTAATTGAAATTGCTGGTAATTCGGGACTGTGTTATACAACGCAAAAACCTGCCTGCTTTCCTGTTTTATAATTGAACCAAAGTTAATGGAATAATTTGTTTATGTACCTTCACTGTTCTCGTTACTACTGTAATTTCATTCTATTGTAACACAATAAAATTGTGTTGTATCATTTACGGGTCAGTCTGTGTCTACTTTAAAATGTGGGAACAAATTTGCTTGCCTCTCTGTCACGGTGTGCTGGTAGCAACAGTATATCTGAAGATAGGGCCTAATTCAGACCTGATCACACGCTAGATTTTTTCGCTGCGCTGCGATCAGGTCAGAACTGCGCATGCATGTGCACCGCAATGTGCAGGCGCGTTTTACGGGTGCAAAGCGGATCATTGCTGAGCGATGGACTTAACAAAGCATCCATTCGCACAGCCGATCGCAAGGAGATTGACAGGAAGAAGTTTTTGGGTGTCAACTGACCGTTTTCTGGGAGTGGTTGGAAAAACACAGGCGTGTCCAAATGTTTTCAGGGTCGGTGTCTGACGTCAATTCCGGGCCAGAACAGGCTGAAGTGATTGCAGCGGCTGAGTAAGTTCTGAGCTACTCAGAAACTGCACAAAACATTTTTGTAGTGCTCGGCTGCACATGCGATCGCACACTTGCAAACAAACATACACTCCCCTATGGGGGTCATTCCGAGTTGATTGTAGCTGGACTAAATTTAGCACAGCTACGATCTTCTTCCCTGACATGCGGGGGGACGCCCAGCACAGGACTAGCCCGCCCCGCATGTCAGTCCGGCCCGCCTCGCAGAAGTGCAAAGGCATTGCACAGCGGCAATGCCTTTGCACTTCAAGAGTAGCTCCCGGCCAGCACAGCTTTAGCGTGCTGGCCAGGAGCTACTCATCACTCCCCAGCCCGCAGCGGCTGTGTGTGATGTCACACAGCCGCTGCGGCCCGCCTCCCGTTCGGTCCGGCCACGCCTGCGTTGGCCGGACCAAACCCACGAAACGGCGGCCAAACGCCGCCGTTCCGCCCCCTCCCGCCCAGCGATCGCCTCTGCCTGTCAATCAGGCAGAGGCGATCGCATCGCTGCTACAGCCTTTGGCCGTCTGGCATGTGCCAGCGCACTACGGCCCTGGCACATGTGCAGCAGGGACCCGTTCGCTCTGCTGCGTTAAAATGCAACAAGCGAACGGGTCAGAATGACCCCCTATAGGTTGTGACTATCTGATTGCAGCACTGCAAAAAATAGCCAGCGAGTGATCAGGTCTGAATTAGGCCCATAGGGGGTCATTCCGAGTTGATCGCTAGCTGCCGTTGTTTGCAGCATAGCGTTCAGGCTAAAAATCGCCATTTCTGCGCATGCGCACGGGCCGCATTGCGCACGCGCGACGCACTTTCACAGAAAACTATGCAGTTTCACACAAGGTCGAGCGACGCTTTTCAGTCGTTCTGCTGATCTGTGAGTGATTTGCAGGAAGTGGGTGTTTCTGGGTGGTAACTGGCCGTTTTCCGGGAGTGTGCTAAAAAACGCAGGCGTGTCAGCTAAAAACGCAGGCGTGCCTGGGGATTGGCTGGCCGAACGCAGGGCGTGTTTGTGACGTCAAAGCAGGAACTAAACAGACTGAAGTGATCGCAAGGAAGGAGTAGGTCTGCAGCTACTCTGAAACTGCTTGAAAAAATGTCAGCACTGTTCTGCTAACCTTTCGGTCGCACTTCTGCTAAGCTAAGATACACTCTCAGAGGGCGGCGGCCTAGCATTTGCACTGCTGCTAAAAGCAGCTAGCTAGCGATCAACTCGGAATGAGGGCCATAGTCAACTACAACTGTAAATCGAACACACCTACGGACCGGGGTACCACATTACTTTGTTCCAGTACTATCTGATGCTTTCACAGTCCCACATGTTATGATCAAAAGATTTCTAGGTGTACTTTTTGTATTTTAAACAATTGTCAAATTATTTCCTCTGACTCTGGCTCTGATTCAGGTTTGTTAACAAAGCAACAAAGCACACATTTGAGCAAAACCATGTTGCACTGCAGGTGGGGCAGATATAACATGTGCAGTGAGAGTTAGATTTGGGTGGGGTGTGTTCAAACTTAAATCTAAATTGCAGTGTAAAAATAAAGCAGCCAGTATTTACCATGCACAGAAACAATATAACACACCCATATCAAAATCTTTCTGCACATTACATCTGCCCCACCTGCACTGCACATGGTTTTTCACATTAGCGTGCTTTTTTGGTTTGCTAACAAACCTGAATCAGGACCTCTGTGTGCAAATAATTGGGATGCATGCACTGCGCTACTTTGCCACATAAGCAGCAAAATATTGCTCCCCTTTATCCAACATGAGCTGTGCCTGCAATTTAGTATCAGGCCTACAGTCGCATTTTCAGTCCTCCCCAGCACTGACCAGTGACAGCAGAAGTCCTATGGGATAGCCACCACCATACAGCAATGGTGTACTCAGAGTACAGAGGTTCTTCCAGGCAGTGTACAGGGTAAAGCTCTCCGTATACAGGACTTCCTTCCAGCAGCGCTAAAGATCTCAGCCTCCTTGGCCAGTTAATGGGCTCCAGTTCGCAGGGTGGATCCCTTGAATGCTTCCAGGCAGCCAGCTGGAGATAACCATGATTCAAGATCTTAGACCACAACTACACCAAGGCCAATATTTACTAAAATATCGAGTTTGTCCGATTTGTGTTTTTTTTCTAAGTCCCATCACGGGAATTCACTAAGCACAAATCTCAGCAGTGTTTGGGCTATTCGTAATGGTTTTAATGGCAAAGTTCAAAAATATGAATGAATAGACCATCGGTCAAACGCGGCTGTTATTTCATACAACACAGATATTCACTATTCATTCGTATTCAGGTGTTAGTCCCTGAGTGCTCAATCGCGGTCGTATTTTTTTGCGATTCGTTAAAAAAAGCCGCAAAAAAATAGACCTGCTTTTTTCAGGCATGTATACATGTGTTGCAACTTACAAATCACTCACACCTGTAAGGATGCCTATAAAAGGATCTTAGGCCCATTTCAATCCACCTACACTCAGAAATGGCAGCAGGACTGTGGGCCAGTGATATTTTGTGTGCTGTGGGATTCATCAGTCTCAGACATCAGCCTGTAAGTACCCTGGGCCAGGAAATCCTCTGAATCCGAACCCGCCCGAACTTCAGGTTTTTTACACGGGTCCGAGCAGGCTCGGATCTTCCCGCCTTGCTCGGCTAACCCGAGCGCGCCCGAACGTCATCATCACGCTGTCGGATTCTCGCGAGGCTCGGATTCTATCGCGAGACTCGGATTCTATATAAGGAGCCGCGCGTCGCCGCCATTTTCACACGTGCATTGAGAGTCATAGGGAGAGGACGTGGCTGGCGTCCTCTCCGTTTAGAGAAGAGAGAGACACAGTATTTTGGGGAGCATTATTAGGAGGAGTACTACTATACTGTATACTACTATACTTACTACTTGCTGAAGTGATATTTATAGATTAGATAGTGTGACTGTAAGTGTATTATCTGACTTGTGGGGGAGACACTGACAGTGGGGAGCAGTTAGAGTCTGAGAGCAGGACTCAGGAGTACATATAACGTACAGTGCACACTTTTGCTGCCAGAGTCAGTGCCACACTGCCATTGTTGTGACCACACTGACCACCAGTATAATAATATATTTTGTGATTGTCTGCTTAGGCCTCGGAGTACTAGTTGCAAGTTGCAACGTGACCTGAAGTGACCACCAGTTTAATAATCAATCACCACCAGTTTAATATATATATATATATATATATATATATATATAATTGTATATAATATATATATATATATATATAATATTGTATACCACCTACCCGTGTTTTTTTTTTTTTTCATTCTTCTTTATACATACTACTATAGTAGCTTACTGTAGCAGTCTGCGGTGCTGTGCTGACCAGAGTGTCCAGCAGGTCCGTCATCAGTCATTACATAATAAATATATATAGTACCTGTCCGGCTGCAGTACTAGTGATATTATATTGATTTCATCTCATTATCAATAATTTATCATCCAGTCTAGACTCTATATTAGCAGCAGACACAGTACGTTAGTCCACGGCTGTAGCTACCTCTGTGTCGGCACTCGGCAGTCCATCCATAATTGTATACCACCTACCCGTGGTTTTTTTTTTTTCTTCTTTGTACATACTACTATAGAGTATAGTAGCTTACTGTAGCAGTCTGCGGTGCTGCTGAGCTGACAGTGTCCAGCAGGTCCGTCATCAGTCATCATTACCTAATAAATATATTATCTACCTGTCCGGCTGCAGTACTAGTGATATTATATATACATACATATATATATATTGATTTCATCTCATTATCAATCATCCAGTCTATATTAGCAGCAGACACAGTACGTTAGTCCACGGCTGTAGCTACCTCTGTGTCGGCACTCGGCAGTCCATCCATAATTGTATACCACCTACCCGTGGTTTTTTTTTCTTCTTTCTTCTTTGTACATACTACTATAGAGTATAGTAGCTTACTGTAGCAGTCTGCGGTGCTGCTGAGCTGACAGTGTCCAGCAGGTCCGTCATCAGTCATCATTACCTAATAAATATATTATCTACCTGTCCGGCTGCAGTACTAGTGATATTATATATACATACATATATATATTGATTTCATCTCATTATCAATCATCCAGTCTATATTAGCAGCAGACACAGTACGTTAGTCCACGGCTGTAGCTACCTCTGTGTCGGCACTCAGCAGTCCATCCATAATTGTATACCACCTACCCGTGGTTTTTTTTTTCTTTCTTCTTTGTACATACTACTATAGAGTATAGTAGCTTACTGTAGCAGTCTGCGGTGCTGCTGAGCTGACAGTGTCCAGCAGGTCCGTCATCAGTCATCATTACCTAATAAATATATTATCTACCTGTCCGGCTGCAGTACTAGTGATATTATATATACATACATATATATATTGATTTCATCTCATTATCAATCATCCAGTCAATATTAGCAGCAGACACAGTACGTTAGTCCACGGCTATAGCTACCTCTGTGTCGGCACTCAGCAGTCCATCCATAATTGTATACCACCTACCCGTGGTTTTTTTTTTTTCTTTCTTCTTTGTACATACTACTATAGTATAGTAGCTTACTGTAGCAGTCTGCGGTGCTGCTGAGCTGACAGTGTCCAGCAGGTCCGTCATCAGTCATCATTACCTAATAAATATATTATCTACCTGTCCGGCTGCAGTACTAGTGATATTATATATACATACATATATATATTGATTTCATCTCATTATCAATCATCCAGTCTATATTAGCAGCAGACACAGTACGTTAGTCCACGGCTGTAGCTACCTCTGTGTCGGCACTCGGCAGTCCATCCATAATTGTATACCACCTACCCGTGATTTTTTTTTTCTTTCTTCTTTGTACATACTACTATAGTATAGTAGCTTACTGTAGTAGTCTGCGGTGCTGCTGAGCTGACAGTGTCCAGCAGGGTCGTCATCAGTCATCATTACCTAATAAATATATTATCTACCTGTCCGGCTGCAGTACTAGTGATATTATATATACATACATATATATATATTGATTTCATCTCATTATCATCCAGTCTATATTAGCAGCAGACACAGTACGGTAGTCCACGGCTGTAGCTACCTCTGTGTCGGTACTCGGCAGTCCATCCATAAGTATACTAGTATCCATCCATCTCCATTGTTTACCTGAGGTGCCTTTTAGTTGTGCCTATTAAAATATGGAGAACAAAAATGTTGAGGTTCCAAAATTAGGGAAAGATCAAGATCCACTTCCACCTCGTGCTGAAGCTGCTGCCACTAGTCATGGCCGAGACGATGAAATGCCAGCAACGTCGTCTGCCAAGGCCGATGCCCAATGTCATAGTACAGAGCATGTCAAATCCAAAACACCAAATATCAGTAAAAAAAGGACTCCAAAACCTAAAATAAAATTGTCGGAGGAGAAGCGTAAACTTGCCAATATGCCATTTACCACACGGAGTGGCAAGGAACGGCTGAGGCCCTGGCCTATGTTCATGGCTAGTGGTTCAGCTTCACATGAGGATGGAAGCACTCAGCCTCTCGCTAGAAAACTGAAAAGACTCAAGCTGGCAAAAGCACCGCAAAGAACTGTGCGTTCTTCGAAATCCCAAATCCACAAGGAGAGTCCAATTGTGTCGGTTGCGATGCCTGACCTTCCCAACACTGGACGTGAAGAGCATGCGCCTTCCACCATTTGCACGCCCCCTGCAAGTGCTGGAAGGAGCACCCGCAGTCCAGTTCCTGATAGTCAGATTGAAGATGTCAGTGTTGAAGTACACCAGGATGAGGAGGATATGGGTGTTGCTGGCGCTGGGGAGGAAATTGACCAGGAGGATTCTGATGGTGAGGTGGTTTGTTTAAGTCAGGCACCCGGGGAGACACCTGTTGTCCGTGGGAGGAATATGGCCGTTGACATGCCTGGTGAAAATACCAAAAAAATCAGCTCTTCAGTGTGGAGGTATTTCAACAGAAAAGCGGACAACAGGTGTCAAGCCGTGTGTTGCCTTTGTCAAGCTGTAATAAGTAGGGGTAAGGACGTTAACCACCTCGGAACATCCTCCCTTATACGTCACCTGCAGCGCATTCATAATAAGTCAGTGACAAGTTCAAAAACTTTGGGTGACAGCGGAAGCAGTCCACTGACCAGTAAATTCCTTCCTCTTGTAACCAAGCTCACGCAAACCACCCCACCAACTCCCTCAGTGTCAATTTCCTCCTTCCCCAGGAATGCCAATAGTCCTGCAGGCCATGTCACTGGCAATTCTGACGATTCCTCTCCTGCCTGGGATTCCTCCGATGCATCCTTGTGTGTAACGCCTACTGCTGCTGGCGCTGCTGTTGTTGCTGCTGGGAGTCGATGGTCATCCCAGAGGGGAAGTCGGAAGACCACTTGTACTACTTCCAGTAAGCAATTGACTGTCCAACAGTCCTTTGCGAGGAAGATGAAATATCACAGCAGTCATCCTGCTGCAAAGCGGATAACTGAGGCCTTGACAACTATGTTGGTGTTAGACGTGCGTCCGGTATCCGCCGTTAGTTCACAGGGAACTACACAATTTCTTGAGGTAGTGTGCCCCCGTTACCAAATACCATCTAGGTTCCACTTCTCTAGGCAGGCGATACCGAAAATGTACACAGACCTCAGAAAAAGACTCACCAGTGTCCTAAAAAATGCAGCTGTACCCAATGTCCACTTAACCACGGACATGTGGACAAGTGGAGCAGGGCAGGGTCAGGACTATATGACTGTGACAGCCCACTGGGTAGATGTATGGACTCCCGCCGCAAGAACAGCAGCGGCGGCACCAGTAGCAGCATCTCGCAAACGCCAACTCTTTCCTAGGCAGGCTACGCTTTGTATCACCGCTTTCCAGAATACGCACACAGCTGAAAACCTCTTATGGCAACTGAGGAAGATCATCGCGGAATGGCTTACCCCAATTGGACTCTCCTGTGGATTTGTGGCATCGGACAACGCCAGCAATATTGTGTGTGCATTAAATATGGGCAAATTCCAGCACGTCCCATGTTTTGCACATACCTTGAATTTGGTGGTGCAGAATTTTTTAAAAAACGACAGGGGCGTGCAAGAGATGCTGTCGGTGGCCAGAAGAATTGCGGGACACTTTCGGCGTACAGGCACCACGTACAGAAGACTGGAGCACCACCAAAAACTACTGAACCTGCCCTGCCATCATCTGAAGCAAGAAGTGGTAACTAGGTGGAATTCAACCCTCTATATGCTTCAGAGGTTGGAGGAGCAGCAAAAGGCCATTCAAGCCTATACAATTGAGCACGATATAGGAGGTGGAATGCACCTGTCTCAAGCGCAGTGGAGAATGATTTCAACATTGTGCAAGGTTCTGATGCCCTTTGAACTTGCCACACGTGAAGTCAGTTCAGACACTGCCAGCCTGAGTCAGGTCATTCCCCTCATCAGGCTTTTGCAGAAGAAGCTGGAGACATTGAAGGAGGAGCTAACACGGAGCGATTCCGCTAGGCATGTGGGACTTGTGGATGGAGCCCTTAATTCGCTTAACAAGGATTCACGGGTGGTCAATCTGTTGAAATCAGAGCACTACATTTTGGCCACCGTGCTCGATCCTAGATTTAAAGCCTACCTTGGATCTCTCTTTCCGGCAGACACAAGTCTGCTGGGGTTGAAAGACCTGCTGGTGAGAAAATTGTCAAGTCAAGCGGAACGCGACCTGTCAACATCTCCTCCTTCACATTCTCCCGCAACTGGGGGTGCGAGGAAAAGGCTCAGAATTCCGAGCCCACCCGCTGGCGGTGATGCAGGGCAGTCTGGAGCGACTGCTGATGCTGACATCTGGTCCGGACTGAAGGACCTGACAACGATTACGGACATGTCGTCTACTGTCACTGCATATGATTCTCTCACCATTGAAAGAATGGTGGAGGATTATATGAGTGACCGCATCCAAGTAGGCACGTCACACAGTCCGTACTTATACTGTCAGGAAAAAGAGGCAATTTGGAGGCCCTTGCACAAACTGGCTTTATTCTACCTAAGTTGCCCTCCCACAAGTGTGTACTCCGAAAGAGTGTTTAGTGCCGCCGCTCACCTTGTCAGCAATCGGCGTACGAGGTTACATCCAGAAAATGTGGAGAAGATGATGTTCATTAAAATGAATTATAATCAATTACTCCGTGGAGACATTGACCAGCAGCAATTGCCTCCACAAAGTACACAGGGAGCAGAGATGGTGGATTCCAGTGGGGACGAATTGATAATCTGTGAGGAGGGGGATGTACACGGTGATATATCGGAGGATGATGATGAGGTGGACATCTTGCCTCTGTAGAGCCAGTTTGTGCAAGGAGAGATTAATTGCTTCTTTTTTGGTGGGGGTCCAAACCAACCCATCATTTCAGTCACAGTCGTGTGGCAGACCCTGTCACTGAAATGATGGGTTGGTTAAAGTGTGCATGTCCTGTTTATACAACATAAGGGTGGGTGGGAGTGCCCAAGGACAATTCCATCTTGCACCTCTTTTTTCTTTAATTTTTCTTTGCGTCATGTGCTGTTTGGGGAGGGTTTTTTGGAAGGGACATCCTGCGTGACACTGCAGTGCCACTCCTAGATGGGCCCGGTGTTTGTGTCGGCCACTAGGGTCGCTTATCTTACTCACACAGCTACCTCATTGCGCCTCTTTTTTTCTTTGCGTCATGTGCTGTTTATGGAGGGTTTTTTGGAAGGGACATCCTGCGTGACACTGCAGTGACACTCCTAGATGGGCCCGGTGTTTGTGTCGGCCACTAGGGTCGCTTATCTTACTCACACAGCTACCTCATTGCGCCTCTTTTTTTCTTTGCGTCATGTGCTGTTTGGGGAGGGTTTTTTGGAAGGGACATCCTGCGTGACACTGCCGTGCCACTCCTAGATGGGCCCGGTGTTTGTGTCGGCCACTAGGGTCGCTTATCTTACTCACACAGCTACCTCATTGCGCCTCTTTTTTTCTTTGCGTCATGTGCTGTTTGGGGAGGGTTTTTTGGATGGGACATCCTGCGTGACACTGCAGTGACACTCCTAGATGGGCCCGGTGTTTGTGTCGGCCACTAGGGTCGCTTATCTTACTCACACAGCTACCTCATTGCGCCTCTTTTTTTCTTTGCGTCATGTGCTGTTTGGGGAGGGTTTTTTGGAAGGGACATCCTGCGTGACACTGCAGTGACACTCCTAGATGGGCCCGGTGTTTGTGTCGGCCACTAGGGTCGCTTATCTTACTCACACAGCTACCTCATTGCGCCTCTTTTTTTCTTTGCGTCATGTGCTGTTTGGGGAGGGTTTTTTGGAAGGGACATCCTGCGTGACACTGCAGTGACACTCCTAGATGGGCCCGGTGTTTGTGTCGGCCACTAGGGTCGCTTATCTTACTCACACAGCTACCTCATTGCGCCTCTTTTTTTCTTTGCGTCATGTGCTGTTTGGGGAGGGTTTTTTGGAAGGGACATCCTGCGTGACACTGCAGTGACACTCCTAGATGGGCCCGGTGTTTGTGTCGGCCACTAGGGTCGCTTATCTTACTCACACAGCTACCTCATTGCGCCTCTTTTTTTCTTTGCGTCATGTGCTGTTTGGGGAGGGTTTTTTGGAAGGGACATCCTGCGTGACACTGCAGTGACACTCCTAGATGGGCCCGGTGTTTGTGTCGGCCACTAGGGTCGCTTAGCTTAGTCATCCAGCGACCTTGGTGCAAATTTTAGGACTAAAAATAATATTGTGAGGTGTGAGGTATTCAGAATAGACTGAAAATGAGTGTAAATTATGGTTTTTGAGGTTAATAATACTTTGGGATCAAAATGACCCCCAAATTCTATGATTTAAGCTGTTTTTTAGTGTTTTTTGAAAAAAACACCCGAATCCAAAACACACCCGAATCCGACAAAAAAAATTCGGTGAGGTTTTGCCAAAACGCGGTCGAACCCAAAACACGGCCGCGGAACCGAACCCAAAACCAAAACACAAAACCCGAAAAATTTCCGGCGCTCATCTCTAGTTTAAACTTGAACGCATTGTCCGATGATACGGTCATACAGATGTTCCGTCTAAATCGTAACAACATTTTCCATCTGTATGACCTTGTCAAACTGGGCCTAGACCATGAGACAGCACGCTCTCGCTCTGTCTCAGGCCTGCACAAACTCCTGGCTGTGTTGCACTTTATGGCTACTGGGAGCTTTCAGGCTGTGTCTGGGGATGTCATAGGAATCTCACAGCCCTTATTTTCAAGAATATTAACACAGGTGATGTATACCTAACTACCTCCTCTGTTTTTTGTTTTTTAAAATTTCTCGGTGGCCAGTTCTGTCCTAAAATCTCATGTTTATTTTTCTTTCAAATATACACACAGGTGTTGGCTGTTTTGCAGCCCCACATCGATGCCTCAATCTGCTTCCCTACCCAGGAGTCTCAGTGGCATGCCGTCAGGGTAGATTTCTATGAACTGGCTGGCATGCCCAATGTGCTTGGAGCCATAGATTGCACACACATTCAGCTGAGACCACCTAGAGGCAGGCAGCACATCTATACTAATCGTCATCTAGAGCACTCCACAAATGTGCAGGTGGTTTGTGATGCAAATCTCAAAATAATGAGTGTTGTTGCTGTTTACCCTGGGGGCTGCCATGACTCCTTCATCCTCAGTCAGTCATCCCTCTTTGATAAGTTTGAGGATGGACAAATGCCAGATGGGTGGCTGCTGGGTATGTAATTTGATATGTGTAGGCCTGCGTCTACTTTGTCCAAATACAGGGGCAGATGTATTAACCTGGAGAAGGCATAAGGAAGTGATAAACCAGTGATATGTGCAAGGTGATAAAGGCACCAGCCAATCAGCACCAATATGTAAATTATCATTTAGGGACAGATTGGCCGCTGCCTTTATTACCTTGCACATATCACTGGTTTATCACTTCCTTATGCCTTCTCCAGGTTAATACATCTGCCCCACAGTGTGTTACTTATGTGTTGCTGTATCTTAACATGAATCACGTTACTATATCTGTCTTTTAGGTGATGGAGGATATGGCTGTTTCTCTTGGTTTCTAACTCCATTGTCCCGACCTGATACCCCTGCTGAACAAAATTACAATCATGCACATAAGTCCACGCAGAATGTGATAGAAAGATGTTTTGGTGTGCTGAAATCTAGGTTTCGGTGTCTGGATAAGTCTGGTGGCCTTTTGTTGTATAGTTCCTTGAAGGTGACTCAAACTGTGTTCTGCTGCTGCTTTCTTTATAACATGTGTTTGCAACAACATCTGCCACATGTTGAGGAGGAGTTAGGAGGAGGATGAAGAAAGCAGCAAGCAAGCAGAGGAATTAGAGACATCTGGTGATACTTGGAGTACAGATGTAGGGAGGCAGGTTAGGCAAGACCTCATAAATCGTTATTTTTAAGGTAAATTTTGTTTGCTTCTTTTATTTGTTGTGTAAGCCTAAATATATGTTTCCTCATTTTTCAATTAAAAACCATTACTCAGAATGTGTCTGTCTCCTTGAGACATACAAACATACCCTCGCTTTATGCTATACAAATGTAGCATGTGTATTGTGTTTATTTAAAAACTCAAAACAACAGATTATGAGTGGTATGCATGAAGTCTGGATAAGTGTTAATAAACTTGGATTGAAAATTTATTACAAGCACACATAATCCACAGAGTAATTTATTTGGTATTTTACTTTATGATTGTGTGTAACGTCCTAATGCACAGGTTCTCAAACTCGGCCCTCAGGACCCCACACAGTACATGTTTTGTAGGTAACCCAGTAGAAGCACAGGTGTATGAATTACTCACAGACACATTTTAAAAGGTTCACAGGTGGAGCTAATTATGTCACGTGTGATTCTGTGAGGAGACCTGCAAAACATGCACTGTGTGTGGTCCTGAGGCCCGAGTTTGAGAACATGTGTCCTAATTAAACAGTCCTCCACATATAATATGTTAGCCTTGAGGAATACATGTGTCCCTATGTGTGATGCTCCATCGTATTTAAGGGACACAAACTTAGTCTCATCCAAAATAATTTATTTTGTAATGTTTGCTGCAGTAAACTTGCTGATTTGTAAGTAAATACACAGTTTGCCACATATATACATTATTATACACATTTTTTTTTAAATTCACATTTCTTTGTTTCTGCATCATGTGTAAGAAACTGATTACTCATTTTTAACACACACAAACATGGCCCAAAAAAAATTACATTCATTTTGGCACTGAATTATCTATATTCAATCACAACATATTAAAACCTTTTTAACCAACTCAATTGTGTTATTCTTGTAATGTGTAAATAGAAGAAAGGTAAAATAGTTAACAATCACATTGTAATTTGTATTGGCTGCAGGATATGAGAATGATTGGAATCTAGAAAGAGTAACGATTAGAAAAAAATCAAGTGGTCTGGTTGCTTCCTGCTAAAGACATTCTGCCTGGCTGCCAATTATTGTGTCTGCAGGATATGAGAATGATTGGAATCCAGAAAGAGTAATGATTAAAAAAAATCAAGTGGTCTGGTTACTTCCTGCTAAAGACATTCTGCCTGGCTGCCAATTATTGTGTCTGCAGGATATGAGAAGGATTGGAATCTAGAAAGAGTAATGATTAGAAAAAAATCAAGTGGTCTGGTTACTTCCTGCTAAAGACATTCTGCCTGGCTGCCAATTATTGTGTCTGCAGGATATGAGAATGATTGGAATCTAGAAAGAGTAATGATTAGAAAAAAATCAAGTGGTCTGGTTACTTCCTGCTAACATCTATGTGCAGCTCAAACAACATTTCCCTCCTCCCAAAAAATGGTAAAGAATAAATGTGCATACAAATTTCCTGTTGTTGTTTGTACCACTTATAATTAATGATGTACAAATTGTCAAGGAGCTAAGTGTTATATCTATTTGACAAACATACACTTACTAAGTATTTTGATTTACTTCTCTGAAATTAAAAATGTGTGGTTTATTTGTTAATTTTTTTTGGATGGCTGCTTGTCCTGCCCTTTGCCTTTACCACTGTCATGTTGGTGTGCTCTGGTGGAGCTTCTTGGTGGTGATGACACTGGCGTGATATTTGGAGTAGTCGTACCAGAACTGCTGCTTGTTTGCTGTTGGTGCATGGATCTGAGTGTTTCATTGAGGTTAGTGAGGGTGGCATTGAGTTCACGTGTAGCAGCATTTTGATTGTCTACAATTCGGAATAAAGTTTCATTTATCTTTTGATTGTTTTGAAAAATGTTCATATAGCTTTGCTGTTGTCTGTGCTGTTCTTCCATTAGTCTGTGCTGTTCTTCCATTATGCACTGTAAGTTGGCAATGACCTGTGTATTGTCTGCACGCATGAGTTCCATGGTATTGCCAATTCTCGTGTTTGTTCATTTTGTCTACTCATATTTCTGGTTATTCTTCTGAGGTGACATGGTAGGCTTGCAAACATTTGTGTCTGCCTACGCAGGCAATCTTCATTAGTGGCCTGCTGTCTAGCCCAAATGTTCCAAAACATGTGATCAGGGCCTTGTGTTACTGGTGTTGTTTGGCTGTGTTGTGGTGGTGGTGTGCTTTGCTGTGGTGGTGTACTCACAGGTGCTGGGGGGCTGATTCCTTGGCTTAATGGCTGCATTTCTAACATGATTGTCTCATCCATGTCACTGTGTTGCTGTTGTCGCGGAGGGATGCAGCTACCAGGAGTAGTAGCTGAAATTTTGAAAAAATATCCGTTAGCTATCCATATGTTTGATAAATTATAACAAATCACTACAGATGGAACACATGTCATTGACTGTCGCTTTCAGATATCCTGCCCAGCAACATAATCACTCATAACTTAAATACATACATATGCCTGTTTGTGGCAAATGTGTATGGTTACTTCATTGTGAAAGCAAACACATTACTTTTATTGTAGATCAGACATACTCCACCATAAAAACACGTTGTAATCCATAATGTGTTACCTTATAGCTTTTCAAAAACAAACATAGTAATGTTTTTATATGTATTTGGCAATGTTAGGTCAAACACACATGTGAAAATTTGTTAAACAACCTTACTATTTTCCAAAATTAAACATGAGTTTCTGTTGCAGCATCTTACACACAATGTGCTACTGTATGGCTGAAGTGGACATACATATATTTACAGGATGTGGACAAGGCCATTTCTGTAGGATTACATTTCATGTTTTACTGACTTTGGTAAGTATATCAGATTTTGATGTGTTTTGACTTAATGCGTTTAAGTAAAAGTTTAATTATGATCTGAAATTTCTTAAATTTATTTCAGTTTGATACTCACAATCAAGATGAGGGGAGTGTGATTTACGTCTTGGAGGTGTGTCCAAAATTTGGAGTGGGGGGACCGAACATACTGTCGATAATCTTCGTGGCGGGGTAGCCTGCTGTGGTTGGCCCTGGACATCAGACCTTGCTTTCTTTGCTGCCACATCTTTTTTTTGGTGGTGTGTTACAGAAGTCCGACTTCTGCTGCTCCAGACTTCTTTAATGGACCTAGTATTGAAAGTTAAATATTGTTATGGCCATTCCTTTACAAACATACCCTATACTACAATGGACACTTTACCTGCTTCCGCAGCGTCATCATCATCAGATGTCATGGGAGTTACTGTAGGACGAGCAGTACTGCTTTTTTCCAACACTGTAAAACCAAAATAAAAACTCATGTATTCATGCTATTGTTGATACGGGTGTGGTTCATCAAATCGACAGTATCTAGGTCGATAATGTTTAGGTCGACCACTATAGGTCGACAGTCACTAGGTCGACATGGATGGAAGGTCGACAGGGTTTCTAGGTCGACATGTGCTAGGTCGACTGGTCTAAAGGTCGACATGAGGATTTTTTTTTTTGGTGTAGTTTTCTTCGTAGAGTGACTGGGATCCCAAATTAGTGCACCGCTTCGCTCGCCATGCTTCGGGTATGGTGCCTTCGCTCCGCTACCGCTTCGCTCGGCACAGATTACCGTTCCAATCGTAGTCCACGTGGATCGTTAAGTATGAAAAAATTAAAAAAAAGAAAAAAAATGTGAAAAACTCATGTCGACCTCTAGACCTGTCGACCTAGCACATGTCGACCTAGAAACCCTGTCGACCTTCCATCCATGTCGACCTAGTTACTGTCGACCTATAGTGGTCGACCTAAACATTGTCGACCTAGATACTGTCGATCTTCAGACCGGATCCCGTTGATACGTCCACCCATTATGCTTATAAACATTAATTCTGTAAAAAATGCTTGGTTTTTTTTTGGTAAAAAAAACATAAGGACCGTAAATCAAAAAACCACTACATAAAACAAAAAACATTGTCCAATAGCCATATGCACTATGGAAAGTGCAACACAGGAAAACATGTACAGGACACAGACATAGGATACAAGTAAAAATACATACACTAACAACCAAAAACACACACATCTTCATTTTGTAATGAAAGGAAAAATTTTACAGATGCAATTTAGAAATTGCTCTGTGATGTGGCACTCCAAACACACATTACCACTATATGAGCCAAACAAAAACAAAAGCAAAAAAAAAATAAAATTAGACTGCAGTGTTGTGTCAGGGTACAAATACAGACTCAAACTGAACATACAAATAGTGGGTTTATCTAAAAAATTATTACATTCAGTACTAATGACATTACACATGTAAGTGGTTTCCAAACCACTTTCCACTACTCCAGCCTCTAACATGACAACCACTGTTTTTGCAACATTGCACATGGATAACCTAAATATAAAACATAGTCCAAAT
The DNA here is from genome assembly GCF_028390025.1 of Pseudophryne corroboree. Classification (NCBI taxonomy): domain Eukaryota; kingdom Metazoa; phylum Chordata; class Amphibia; order Anura; family Myobatrachidae; genus Pseudophryne; species Pseudophryne corroboree. Next base: position 243,268,959 of record NC_086453.1, on the reverse strand, counting down.
TAAAAACTTAAAAATGTGCAAAAGGAAAACATTATTGCTGGACAATTCAATGACACACCAAGTCCAAACTACACATGGAAAATATACAGAAAAAAACACATGACATACAATAATGTAAGATGTTACATTGGCTTTTGGAGAAAACATTACCAAAAATTTTTTATTTGCTGACACACACTTGAAGATGGGAGTAATATGCAACGTCACATGACACACATTTGAAAAAAACAACAACAAAAAAATAAGGTCATAGAATGTTAATGCAAATACACATGCTCACCATTCTTCCTGGGCCTATCTGAATCCCGGACATGGGTTGCAGAGACTACTTCAGGAGGTATTACACTCCGCATGGGCTCCTCATACTCCAGATATCTTGCAATATAGGGCTGCCCACCACCTGTTTTTTGAGCCGACTTTGCTTCCTTGGCCATTTTGGACTTGACACGTCGCTTTATGTCATAGTACCGTTTGCGGCACGTATCCACCGTCCGCTTGACCACCCCCTCACTATTGACAGCAGCAACAACTTTCGCCCACAACACCGTCTTCTTCCGTGTTGGCACCTTGGCGGACTCAGGGCCAAATAGCTGCCGCTGATACTTCATCAGCTCCCGCACCAATGCCACATTTTCTGCATAACTAAACTTGACATTCCGCCCAGTCTTAGTAGTGGTGCGTGGCTGCGGAGCTCTCTGACTGTCACTATCACTGTCACTTGAGGCTGCTGCAGCTACCTCACCCATCTCCTCCACCTCACTAACCTCACTCACACTCACCTCCTCCACCTGACCGACCTCCTCCCCCTCACTCACAACCTCCACCTCACCCACCTCTGAGTCACACATAATTGTGTGTCTAAACACTTAACACAGAAAAAAAAATACAAACAACACACTCCTCCACTACCACTGCACAAATCACACACATACACACACACACACACACACACACACACACACACACACACACACACACACTGACAAGGGACTATAAATAATAAATACTTGGACAAAAAATTAGACAAAACCTCAAAAAACAAGACTACAAGAATGACAAGACTACTTTCAAAGACAATACTACACTCAGAAATCGCAAACAACACTCCTCACCAAACCAAAAACTCACCTACCTCCACAGCACAACCTCCCTCCTCACAACTAACTAAACCCACGAGGTGCAGACGGTTTGGGCGTATTTATATGGTTGCGCACAGACACTCCTACATCTGAAACACAACCAATCACAAACGGGGAAGAAAAACGAAACTAAAAGTGAAAATGCGGCCGGGGTTTAAAAAAACCCAGCCGCATTTAAATTAGAAAATAAACCAGCAAAAACAACAAAAACACGTACGCAAACGACAATGACGGCCATAAATGTGCCAGAAAAAAAAAACGACTGGCATCGACATCGGAAAACACGAAAACCATAAAGTCGACTGCTTCGTAACTTTGCGTATATAGTTTCAAAAAGTTGCATGAAAATGCACCCGATACAAAACGAGTTAAAACACTACACAAACCGACTCAAACACGAATATTAGTAAATATTGGCCCAAGCGTGATATGCCTCATATATTAAGTAGTGTGCAGTGCAAAATCATCTACTCAGAGTCAGTGGGGTGCAAATACACAGGAGATGTCCAGGTAATGTGCTCTAGAGTTGGGAAAACCCTTAAATGATCAGTATGGTGGGAGAGACAGCAGAAGCCTGGCTACACACTGCCCCAAAATTTTTAATGTGACATCCTCCTCTGTGACACAGCATTGTAAATATACAAAAAATTATAATTCAAGCATATGTGGTAGAAAAATGCTAGCGTGAAAGTGTTAAAAAAATTAAAAGCCTCTGCTCATACTGCTGCTGACTTAGGGGGTCATTCTGAGTTGATCGCTCGCTAGTAACTTTTAACTGTGCTGCGATCAGATAGTCGCCACCTATGGGGGAGTGTATTTTGGCTTTGCAAGTGTGCGAACGCTTTTGCAGCCGACTGCACAAAAACGTTTTTTGTAGTTTTTGAGTAGCTTTGGACTTACTCAGCCGCTGCGATCACTTCAGTCTTTTTGATCCCGGTATTGATGTCAGACACCCGCCCCGCAAACGCTTGGACACTTCTGCATTTTTCCAAATACTACCCGTACAACCCGTCTGCGCATTGCGGTGCATACGCATACGCAGTTTTGATGAGATTTAACCTGATCGCAGTGCTGCAAAAAGTTGCTAGCGGGCGATCAACTCGGAATGACCCCCACAAATATTATACATATTCTCACAAACACTCAGTAGCGACTCTGTATATGATTCTGAGTTGCATGCAGCTCTACAGTGTATGCATTCGCAGTCTTAAGGCAAATATTTCCTAATGCAACTAAATGTAATAAAATGCAGATAATTATTCCAACTAGGGGCTATCCAAGGTTACATACAGTACATACAGATCAATAAAATGTTACATAAAAAGTACTTCACATCCACTGGTGAAATAATCATGAAAGGGTAAACCCACATACTGTACTTCAGATCACAGCTTTAGAAGATTAACATTTCTTAGTCTCAGAGATTAGAAATAAAGTTCTTCATAAGGTTCATTCACTCTTAACCCTCCATCTTTTTCCTACTTCACAATGTTGTGCAGATATAAGGTTCCTTTTTCAAAGATCATACAAGGGTGCTTACATCAATTAACTCCAAAGTCAACCAGTTTGCTCCTTATCATCAATGCTGGAACTGGGCTCTTATTCATAGCACCCAAAAACAAAAACAAAAAAGGAGCAGTAGTGCAACACCGTTTATCAAAAAGGGTATAAAATGTATTAATACAAAGCACTAAAAAGTACTCCATTTTGTGCACAATAAATATTGCTGTTCGTTCCCTGTCTTTCCTTAATTTCTGCTTTCTTTTCACAGCTTTACTATCTGTGTCCCTTCTCCTTTATACTTTACCTTGGGCTCTTTACTTTACCTCTCCATCCCCCACCCCCTCTGTTAGGCCTCATGTCTCACCCACAGCGCCTGTGTTCCCCCACTGCCCACCTCCTACATGGCCACTTTAGTGGGATCTCCGTGGCTGCAGGCTCCCTTACTGTACCCTGCTGTGGTTGCAGGCTGCTCTGACTTCTGGTCCTATGGCTGCTCCTGCGCACACGCACTTATACAGGGCGGTGGCAGCGGCTTTGCCTGTCATCTCCCTGCAATCACGTGTCCTTTCCCTAGTGGTCTCTCCGGCTGTTGATGGGAGTGGGGAAGTCACTGGGCAGGGATGTGCGGTGAGGTGAGGCAGAGCCTTTCCTGCCATACTAACGTATACACCAGAGTTTTTACTATATAAAGTATATGAAAAATGCAAAGAATATATAATAAATATATTCTTTGTATTATTCTAATCATTTTTATAGTCAAAACTCTGGAGTAAAAAGTCTTTGGCAGGTTAAGCAGCTCATACAGTATATTGTGGATAAATCTGGCTCTGGTACAAGCCAGTGCCTCCTGAGCCATTTATCTAACCGCACGTCCCTGGCACTGCAGATTCGGGCCTGAGGAGGTGGCGTGGCTTCGTGACAAGCCATGGACACCAGGTTAGAGCTAAGGGGGCTGCTAGTGCTTGCTACACAAGTGGAGGCCAGCCATTCCGTGATGCTTCTCCCCCTAAGGTGGCGCGCTAACGTAGGATTGGAACTCAAGCTAGGCGGGATAACTCTGGCCATGTTCAATTTGCTGCTTCTGAGCTCCTTTTGCTGGTGTATGCCCCTGCTGTGGCTGTTGCTTTCAACCTGGGGCATGTTGCTGGGGGGGGGGGTCCAGTGGTATGGCAGGTGCCAATGCTAGGCACCTTCCCCTGTATAGTGAGTTGGTGGCTTCTGGGATGCATCCACATATGATGTAACAGATGTTGTGGCAACCTGATGCTGGCGTCTAGACTCCCAGGGATCTCAGTCCCTGCTCCTTGGGATTCACAGTTGCCTTATGTCTCAGTCCCTGTGGTCCTGTATGACGGTGTTATCACTACACCTTCCTTGGCCACAGTGCATGTATTGTCTCCATTGCATAGAGGTAAGTGTTTTTGGCTTTGGCATTCTCAGTAACTCCTACGGCAGTGCTCCAGCCCTGTGATCATGACACCTCCTCCCCCAGTCCTCACTGCAGCCACAGCGTTGACTCCTTCTCATAACCCTTCTGTGGAATAGAATGCTCTCCATAAGCTGGTGTCATTGGCAGGGGCATTGGCACTGTTACCTGTGCAAACAACTGATGCTGTAGCTTCACAATTGTGCCTGCATGCTGCGTCCCTGCAGCTTGCTCATATACAGGGACAGACAGGTGCCCTTAATGATCAGGTTCTTGCTGCTTTGGGTGTGCAGACCCCACTTTCTACTGCCCAGCCTGGATCCGCTTCCTCTGCTTCCACTCTCTCTTTTGATGCCTCATTGTCTACTCCTGTTCTGAATGTTTCTGCAAGTGCTGCCCCAGAAGTCATGGCAGGTGCGACTGCGGTATCTGGTCATGGGATGAAAGACGATGCTTGTATGGGTACATCATGTGGGTGTACTGTGTCCACACAGTAGTCTGGCAAGCGGTCAGTCTCTTTGTCTTCTTCCACCAGTACTGAGTCTGATACAGTAGCTTGGAGGACAAAGGCACAAAATGGTCACGTAGCAGCTGTCGGCATTCCAAGCGTATTTCTTGGAGGTTCCACTCATCTAGTGAGAGTAATTTTGGTTCACCAGTGTTCCAACAGGGTGGAGTAGTTCTTTTTGAAAACACAGCAGTGATTCGAGGTCTGTATCATAGCGTTCGCAATAGGATAAAAAAAGTGAAGTACGTGAATCTTTTCGCTCTGACTGCTAAGCCTAAGTAATTGCATAAGGTATAGAAGCAGCGTGGTGGTCCCGGGGAGGATACCTATTGCTCATATCACAAATCTCAGGCCAGTTTCTTCATGTTTGCTGCAGGTTATCTTAAGACGTGGCTTCAATATCTGCATTTAATGCATTCTGTGTTTCACTCTGACAGTGATAGCTGTTGGCAGACGTATGATGAAGAATTTCATCATAAGCAGTCATCGACTTCGATTGTAAAGATGTTGAGAAGTGGCTGGAGCGCCCACAGTTAATCTTTACCTACATGGTGCCCACTTCACGGCATCTGCTTCTTTCCTTTCAAGGGATTCGTCTGTCATCAAATCTGGGTAGGTGTTATGCATTCAATGGTTCCAGCTGTCCAACAAGAACCTGTCTCCTATACAGGGGCTTTCACCTTGCTAAGGACTGCTTCCACACTATGGCGGGGCCTATCACCACCTGCCCGGAAGTTGGGGATGCACCTAAGTAAAGATAAAGCAAGAGTACCAGCGCTATGAGTCGTTTAGCCAAAATATTGATAAGAAACAGTTGAATCAGTTAATCAGTATCTTTATTTTACTTTTTTAATATAAAATACAGGTTGAGTATCCCTTATCCAAAATGCTTGGGACCAGAGGTATTTTGGATATCGGATTTTTCCGTATTTTGGAATAATTGCATACCATAATGAGATATCATGGCGATGGGACCTAAATCTAAGCACAGAATGCATTTATGTTACATATACACCTTATACACACAGCCTGTAGGTCATTTTAGCCAATATTTTTTATAACTTTGTGCATTAAACAAAGTGTGTGTACATTCACACAACTCATTTATGTTTCATATATACCTTATACACACAGCCTGAAGGTCATTTAATACAATATGTATAATAACTTTGTGTATTAAACAAAGTTTGTGTACATAGAGCCAACAAAAAACAAAGGTTTCACTATCTCACTCTCACTCAAAAAAGTCCGTATTTCGGAATATTCCGTATTTCGGAATATTTGGATATGGGATACTCAACCTGTAATATTAAAACAATACTAAAACCATAATAGAGACTGAATAGTCGATAATAGCATATAGATAAAAAAATAATAAGGAAAACATTAATTAATCCTGAATGGCTCTGGAGTGGTCATAATAGTAGATTTTGCTGATAGGAACTATACCATTAATTTAAAAGATCCCGGACTTAAGTGGAAATCCGCTCCTCCTCAAATAGCAGTATAAAGCACAGTCAGCTGGTAATACCCTGAATATACCTCATCCACAGTTCCACGAAAAGATGACTCTTAGTATTCGTCTGTGTAGGTGATTGAAGGGGTTTCCATAAATTGCTGGAAGCACTCAACACGGGAGGTATCTGCGGTTTTTTGTATTCCAATAGGGAAGCAAAAGTCCTTATCCAGATCGGTCTTAAATGGTAAGAAGTGCAAAAGTTCCTCAGCATAGGCCTTAACGCGTTTCCCTGGACTAGGTCATCCAGCTTCCTCAGAAGTGAATCTCAGAGACAATGAGAGCCATTTTATACCTCACTAATGGTTAGTTGTGCAACAGCTGTAGCAGCTCTAATTAACTGATCCTTATTCTAAAACAAACTTTAGTATACATTCTTAAGAAGGCAGTCCTAAAACACTTATAATGCATATTTTAAAGTGTATTTATTTGGTAACAAACCATAAAGAATATAGAAACATATGTGGGTCATGTGACCGATCTGTCACTCACTAATATGCTGATGAGTGTCAGGTGTGGGGTGAGCCTGCTGGTAGGTCCATTGTGCCCCAGGGTCCGTCGAGACGCCCTCCCATATATTGGGTGAGCGCACCTGTGTCACGCTCCACCACGCGCCACCACGTCTCGCCGGTCAAAGACCGGAAGATGCCCGTGGAACGCATGGTTGGAGCGCACCCAACGCTCCCTGGAACAGCATCACATGCCACAGAGCAGACACGTGATCAGACCATCGTAGCGGTCCGCCCCACCTCCCGTAAGTGTGTTGCCTGGATACAGATAACACACACGGGTTTTGTCTTATATGTAGCAATACAATGTCACATAAGAACAATTATATAGTACACGTAATTTCAATAATCTCATATACATACATGTACATAGGTACAGAGAGGGAAAAGAGAGTAAAGAAGACAAATTTGATAAGATTTTCGTCTCTACATCTATTATAGACTTTTTGATAGAGAATTTTTTAGGGTGAATATGAAGAATCCTGAGAGGCATATATTGGACACTATACATATATACAGGGCGGAAAAGGAGAATTTTTCATTAACACAATTTTTTATTTTTGTTTTTTTAATTTTTTTATATTATTTTGCTATTATCTACACATCATTAAAATCATTATGCAGAAAACATGGGGAGAGATAAGTAAAAACAATAGATCTCAATACATATATATCTCTGAGGGATATTTATATAATGGAATTAATCTCCATACTTTCATTTAAACCATCGGGGTATACGGAATTAAATTGAAGCATCCAAAATACTTCTCTTTTACATAAATTGGTATATCTATCCCCCCCTCTTGCTGTCGGATATATAATCTCTAAAGCTAAAAGTTTTAGAGTTTCCGGATCACCATTATGTTTTTGACAGAAATGTCTCGAGACACTATGTTTCATATATTTTCTAAGTATATTTCTTCGATGTTCTAGAAACCGTATTTTTAGCTGTCTGGTAGTACGTCCTATGTATGGGAGATTGCAGCTACAGGTCAATAAATAAACTACATACAGTATGAAGAGTTACAATTAATGAAGGATTTTATGATATCTATCTCCTTTTTGTATGGTACCTCTACCTGTGTCGTTTTTCTCACAACATATAAATTTTTTTGTACATTGTACATTGTACATTGGTACATTTTTTATGGCCACATTGGAAGAAACCACATGGTTTTCCCATTGAAGTTAGCCAATTCGTTCTCTCAGTATCATCATGTTTTCTTTGAAACTCTCAGATGGCTTGGGGCTAACATTAATTTCAAGGACTTGTTCTTCTTATAGATGATTTTAGGACTAGAGGGGATAATAGTTCCCAAAATATTATCATGTCTCAGTATTTTGTAGTTTTTCCTTATAATATTTTTAATTTCACCTGCGCATGTATTATATTTGTAGATAAATGATAGGTTTCTATCAATAGTGGGATCTTCATCTTTATCTAGATTATTCTTTTTGCTGATCTCTTTTTTGTTTATCAAAAGAGTATTCCTATCTAAATTTCGGGTCTCTTTGAGTGCACTTTGTAACAAGCTGTCTGGGTATCCACATCTCCTGAAGGACTCCATAAGAGTATCTGCCTGGTGATCAAAAGCTTCGATCTCCGTGCAATTCCGACGTAATCTCATTAGTTGACTTATAGGTATATTTTGTTTCCATGGTTTATAATGAGAAAATGTATTTTACTTTATGCACCTAAGTAAGACATCTTTCCAAACCTACCTGAGACATATGTTGCGCTGGCTGCAGATGTATCCTAACAGGCTGATGCTGAGTTTTTGTTTTGCCTGATTGTTTTCGGTTACCAATTTTTGAGGCAGTCCCATTGGGTTCCCCTAAAATGTTGAAATCCGCAGTGGATTTGCCACATGCAGTGTTTGAGAGGGTATGAAAAGAGGTTGACCTTAGCCGAATGGCTGGACCCTTTCCTTCACCTCCCTTGGCAAATCTGGTTCTTTTTCCGGTGGGCACAGTTCCCAAGAAAGGCCCAGGAAAATATTGGCTGATCTAGCATCTGTCTTATACTTGGTCCTCGGTTAATGATGCCATTCCTTCTGAACTCTGTTGTGTATGGTATCAGCACTTTGATCAGGTGTTGGACCTGATTAGGGCCTCTGGTAGGTGTCCTTATTGGCTAAGATTTACATGAAATTTACCTTCTGCCTTTTGCCCCTACATCCCAAGTCATTCAGGTTTATGGGTTTATATTTTTTGGATGGTTTCTACATTGACAAGGGTTTGCCTATGGGCTGTTCCATCTCATGTGCCTTTTTTGAGCTTTTCTGCTCCTTCCTCCACTGGTGTGTGATGGCTGGAACTGCAGAAGTTGGGGTGGCTCACTACCTTAATGATTTCCTGTGCATTGGCCCGGCAGATTCATCCCATTGTGGTGAGTTCCTTTTTTACAGATCAGCTTTGTGTGATTGCCTATGGTGAGTGATAAGACTTAGAGCCCTTTGATGAGACTTTCCTTCCTGGGTATTGAAATTAATATTCTGGTTAGGTGCTGTCATCTACCTTGCAACAAGATAGATAGGTTGTGCAGTACGATTACAGTTGTGCTAGCAGTTGTAAAACTCATGCTGCATCAGGTACAATCCATATTAGGCCTCTTTCACTTTCCTTGCAGGGTAGTGCCCATGGGCAGGGTGTTTTGTAGGAAACTTAATTGCTCCTTGTCTGGCATTGCACTCACTCACTATTTAGTATGGTTGTTTGCAGAAGTGAAATGGAACTAGCGAATTTGTGATGTCTTTCTTACCATTTCTTTTTTTTTAAACTCTTTATTTGTACAAAGAGAGAAAAAAATTGTACAATACAAAAGTGAATACAAACGTGAAAGCACAATAAAAGTTTCCTTTTTACATGAACAAAGGGGTCCCATAAGAGGGTACAACACATGAGCCAGTGCCGGACCTAGACTTAACTTTTAGGGGGGGTGGGGGTTAAGAATTATGACTCCTGATAAAGCTAATTATTTACCTTTTAACATAAGCTATTTACTAATACCGTGTAGCCGTAATGGCCGCTAAACCACGTGCACGTGCTACGCACTTCGTACGCTATTTGCGTACAAAGACCTCACACGTGGTACGCAAGTTACGTACACACGCTGCGCTGGGTGTACGGAATACACACAGCGAGCGTACACACAGACAGTAACCTTTATAAACTTTAAACACAGAATATGCTTACACTGTAAACCTTAATACCGTGGTACTATAATGGTGTAACACTGAACCTTTGTGAGTATGCAAGCTGTTTGAGCAATTGAGATGCTCTGAAACCCTTAGCACTTATATGGTGAATCACACAAACACTTGTTAAGGTTCCAACACCTTACCAGATTTTTTTTAGTAAGTAAAAGGGAAAAGAATACAGATTACAACTTATACACTACAAACCTAACATTAATAACTAAACGGAATAACTAAATTGAAATATACAGAATAGCGAACAATTGTAACACAGATACATATAATAAACACAAAGAGAATAAAATGACAAACACTTAAAGGATAACAAGATGAGAACGAATTGCATACACACAGAGTAATGAAATGGCCACAGAGAAAACTTGCACACGTGGGAATGAATCGCATGAGCTATCTGGAAACCAGCTCTCAGTCATCACGGGGAAAACCTTGTGGAGAGAAGTGAGAGCTGGTCTGGCTATGGGGGTCTTTATATACACAGCATACTGTACACTACAAAGGGCCCTACAATCTCATTGTTCATTGGACACAGGAATGTCCCTCTGCATTATAACCAAAGGTCATAGGTGGATTCGAACAGGTGGGCTGTGACTATTTCAAACTGCTCAGGTGGGAGGAATCCTCAGGATTCCCGCCGCATGGATAATGAACTGCAAATACTGTAAATGTCCATAAACTTCTTTTAAACATAACTATACGCAGGAGCGACTAATCTCTTCCTAACCAACACCGGATTGTTTCTAATAAAATACTCTTCAGTTAGGTACTAGACACCACTGTTCAACCTTTGTCAGACCCTTCGTATCATTCAAAGAGGAATCCCTATGTCCACGAACCGTTTACACTAAACATACTTGCAGACATTATTAAGTGGATTAATATCTACAAAACACACTATGGGGTATATGCAATTCACGGCGAATCGCGGCAAACTATCGCCGTTTTTTAATTCGACACATTTCGACAGGTGAATTTTGGCAGGTGGCTGCCGGAATTCACCATATTCAATGAAAAACGGATTCGACATTCCCGCGGGCGAAAAACGGCCGATTTGCCGGATTTTGCCGCAATTTAAAAAAACGGGAAAAAACTGGAAAAATGGCGTGGGGTCCCCTCTCCAAAGCATAACCAGCCTCGGGCTCTTCGAGCTGGTCCTGGTTCTAAAAATGCGTGGAAAAATTTGACAGAGGATCCCCCGTATTTTTAAAACCAGCACCGGCTCTGCGCCTGATGCTGGTGCAAAAAATACGGGGGACAAAAAGAGTAGGGGTCCCCCGTATTTTATACACCAGCATCGGGCTCCACTAGCTGGACAGATAATGCCACAGCCGGGGGTCACTTTTATACAGTGCCCTGCGGCCGTGGCATTAAATATCCAACTAGTCACCCCTGGCCGGGTTACCCTGGGGGAGTGGGGACCCCTTCAATCAAGGGGTCACCCCCCCCAGCCACCCGAGGGCCAGGGGTGAAGCCAATGGCTGCGGATGGGAGGCTGATAGCCTTGAGAAAAATGACAAGAATATTGTTTTTTCCAGTAGTACTACAAGTCCCAGCAAGCCTCCCCCGCAAGCTGGTACTTGGAGAACCACAAGTACCAGCATGCGGGAGAAAAACGGGCCCGCTGGTACCTGTAGTACTACTGGTAAAAAAATACCCAAATAAAAACAGGACACACACACCGTGACTTGTACAACTTTATTACATACTGCCGACACACACATACTTACCTATGTTGACACGAAGCAGTCGGTCCTCTTCTCCAAGTAGAATCCATGGATACCTGAAAATAAAAGATAATTATACTCACCTTCCAGCGTCCAGAGATACATCCACGTCCAGAAAATAATCCAGGTACTTGGCAAAAAAACAAAACGCAATGACCCGATACTGCGGACTGAAAGGGGTCCCATATTCACACATGAGACACCTTTCCCCGAATGTGCCGGGACCCCACGTGACTCCTGTCAGAGGTCCCTTCAGCCAATCAGGAAGCGCTACTACGTGGCGCTCACCTGATTGGCTGTGCGCTGTCTGTGCTGTGACAGCGCATCGCAAAGCCTCTCCATTATATTCAATGGTGGGAACTTTGCCGTCAGCGGGGGGGTTACCCGCGGTCAGCCGCTGACCGGCGGGTGACCCCACCACTAGCCGCAAAGTTCCCACCATTGAAAGTAATGGAGAGGCTTTGCGATGCGCTGTCAGCTCAGACGCGCACAGAGCTAATCAGCAGAGTGCAAGGACGTTGCACTCGCTCATTGGCTGAAGAGACCTTTCTGTGACAGCTGTCACATAGAGGTCTCTGCATTCGGGGAAAGGTGTCTCGTGTGAATACGGGACCCCTTTCAGTCCGCTGGCACGGGTATTTGCGTTTTGTTTTTTTGCCAAGTACCTGGATTATTTTCTGGACGTGGATGTATCTCTGGACGCTGGAAGGTGAGTATAATTATCTTTTATTTTCAGGTATCCGTGGATTCTACTTGGAGAAGAGGACCGACTGCTTCGTGTCAACATAGGTAAGTATGTGTGTGTCGGCAGTATGTAATAAAGTTGTACAAGTCACGGTGTGTGTGTCCTGTTTTTATTTGGGTATTTTTTTTCCAGTAGTACTACAGGTACCAGCGGGCCCGTTTTTCTCCCGCATGCTGGTACTTGTGGTTCTCCAAGTACCAGCTTGCGGGGGAGGCTTGCTGGGACTTGAAGTACTACTGGAAAAAACAATATTCTTGTCATTTTTCTCAAGGCTATCAGCCTCCCATCCGCAGCCCTTGGATGGGGGGGAGAGCCTCGGGCTTCACCCCTGGCCCTTGGGTGGCTGGGGGGGGGACCCCTTGATTGAAGGGGTCCCCACTCCCCCAGGGTACCCCGGCCAGGGGTGACTAGTTGGATATTTAATGCCACGGCCGCAGGGCGCTGTATAAAAGTGACCCCCGGCTGTGGCATTATCTGTCCAGCTAGTGGAGCTCGATGCTGGTGTATAAAATACAGGGGACCCCTACTCTTTTTGTCCCCCGTATTTTTTGCACCAGCATCAGGCGCAGAGCCCGGTGCTGGTTTTAAAAATACGGGGGAACCCCTGTCAATTTTTCCCCCGCATTTTTAGAACCAGGACCAGCTCGAAGAGCCCGAGGCTGGTTATGCTTTGGAGGGGGGACCCCACGCCATTTTTTTCAGGGATTTTACCATTCCATCCAAAAAAAAAAAAAAAATAATAATAATATTATTTTTAAAAATATAGAAATAATACTTGTGCCTCCAAAAAAGACAAACCAAGTACCTAATCCCTTCTAATATAAATAGATATGATATTACCAAGAAAAAAAAAACACAAAAAAAACATGTTTTATTTTTTTTTTATTAGTTTCACCCTCCAAAGTGTGTCGGATTGAAAATGACGAATTTACTGTCTAAAAGCACTGTTGTCGAATTTCCAAACTGCCATTGAATAGGCTTTGGTCGAATTGCAGCATGTGTATCATTGCAAAAAAGTCGAATTTGTCAAAAGTCGAATTTCAAAAAATCGAATTTTGAAAGTCTGTTTTTTTGTCGGAAAGTACTGAATTGCATTGTCGAATTTTTTTTTTGGGAGAAAAATTCCCGAAATTCGACAATTTCGGGAATTCGACCGCAATTGCATATACCCCTATAAAGGTTAACTATGCTATAAATGAGTCGCCCACTACAAGCTTATAAACTCTACCGTAAATACGCATATACCGCGCGTAATCGCCGGAGCGAGCGTACGCAATTTGCGGACATGTGCACGTACAGCAGACTAAATGCACGAGCAGCGGGCATGTGCATGTGGTTAGTATATGGCAATGTGAAGCACGATATTTTTCGACTTTGACAGTCCACCCTTTGGCAGTCACCAATAACTGCCACTTCCTAAACAATTCAAACAGAAAAATATATGTCATCATGTAAATACCTTTTTATGATTGGGTAGAGGGAGGAGAGGAGAAGGTGGGAAAGATATGACCTTGTGAGATAATAAAAGCATGTGTGTATGAGATCCATGTCTGAGGGGTCATGTATCATCGTGCCGTACGTGTTTTAAATCAAGCTTCGAGGTATTGCGAAGTATACATTTGAATCCTTTTTATCCCTTATTAAGGGTCTGTGGATGGGCTGTCAAACTCTACCGAGCTCTTTCCGGCTTTTGGTTATAACAAATGGGGTGCACATTAGTTGATGATACATGAAGGGGGAGAATATGTGAATGCTAATATGTGAAAATCACCTGTCGACTATGTGGGATACTACCTGGAGGTTGTAGAGATGAAGATAAGAAACAAACGTTATAAATGCAGTCATATAACTATGTGAGGTTTAGTATACAGTCGCCGATTGGGGTCTTGTTGATGTCTTGTCTGGTGTCTTGTTGGGATCGTAGGGTCTTTACTGTAGCTTTGAGGTTTATTGGCAAACAAAAAGCTTCTTCAAGTGTCCATAAGAAGAATTACAGTCTCTAAAAAGCTCATCAGGTGTCAAAAAGAAATTTCGATCTCTTAAAGCTCATCAGGTGTCTGTGACACAGTTCATCATTGGTCTTGTATAAATGGTCATCAAATTCTTCTTCCAGGCTGATCTCTTGGTACCTCGGGGAAAATCAAAGGAGAAACGGGTGAAAGAAACGGACCGTGGAATCACATTTTATCACAACATTGTCTCGATTGACGGGTCATATATCAAATTAGTTGTTGTTACAATGCCTTCACTCCTCAGACTCATCAATTTGGTACTACGCTTGCAATTTGTTAGAATTCGAACATATCTGAATACCAGACTAATCAGTACGATAACTCCAAAAACACACAAGAGGAACTTTCCTACATCCATGATGACTCCCTGAGCCCATTCGCCTAAACCTGAGAACCAATTTTGTGGGTTCAACCATGACACCCAGCCAGTCAATTCATTTCCCACAGCAGCGAGTGTAAGGTTGTGCCTCCTTCGAAACTCCCACTTTAATTGCAATATATCATCCATTTTTCGATCTATAACCTCGGTTGGGTCCTCAGTGCTGTTAGTGATGTATGTACAACATTTCACGCCATACTGAGTCGCTAGGGTGACACAATACCCGCCTGTTACCGCTGTGAGGTAATTGAGAACCATTCTATGCTGGACCAGCTCTGTTTTGTAGGCTTGCAGCTCTCTTCCAGTATACCTAAATGTGTCATCGTACATCTCGGTGATATTATCTATCAGGTTCGCTAGCGCATTAATATACCTATAATTTATAACTCCTCTGGCAGTACGGGTGATATCTATCGCGAGAAGGACTTGAATCCCGGTGGATTCGTGAATCATATCAGAGGCCGCATGCTCTGTTCTATCTACAAGGTGTCTTTTAACAATGTGTTCGTAATGAGTGTGAGTGTAAGGAGCTTGAGCATTGCTGTGAATGTCTTTCATTTTGTTATGGGTAATGGTCATTATTTCAGGCAGTACTTTTCCAACGTAACACAATCCCTCTGAGTTTGGGGCAAGCCACTTATATGCCTTTCTCCCACATATGAAATATGACTCATCGGGGAGAACATATGGGATAGAAAAGGACATGACCATATTACAAACCTTCCATGAAAACAGTCCTCTCCCTAACTCTCTCATTTGTCTAGTATACGTATTAGGCTGTATGACATGTGCACAGTATCCTGGTGATACTTCTCCAACTCGCATGATCCTACTTCCTAGAGTGTACCTATACTGGAAATATTTTCCACTGTTGGCTATGTGGCGTATAAGCTCTGAATCTATGGGCATTCTGTCGGCTCTGTGCGAAAATGTCATGGTTTGGTTGTTTCATGACACCTCCCAATTTCCCGGCTTTTGGGGATTGGAAATATTAAAACATATTAGGGACCTATCTACGTGGTATTGTTGGAGCTTCAAACTAGGAGGACTAGAAATATTAAATCTCTTGTCCACCGGTCTCCCACCCTTTAACTCAAGTACCTCTTCTACCGTTAAAGGATATGGCACTAGTCCTGACTTTCTATGACCTTGAGGTACTTGTGAGCACACCCAACAGTCTGTCTGATTTAACACTTTACCCACCAATGAGTGGTAGTCACTCAATGGATGCCGGTCCATGTTGATATTAAAACGGGACTGACATTCCTGGATGCAACCGTCCTCAACTATGTTGTCACAATTCCTACAGATACAATTCTCTTCAGCTAACAATCCTTCACAATGTCTATTAATAACATGGCTACCAGATCGTTTTCTGATACTCGCCTTTTCTTGGTGATTGTGTTGCTCTTGGAATTCTACGCCTCCATCCTGATCATCAGATCCCATTCCAGATCCCTCTTTGGCCTCTCTGGTACTCTCGCCGAAACAGACTGCTCTGGTCAACAACAGGGTCAACAGGAAAATCCGGAACACAGTCTCTTGGGGCAAGTCCATCTTAGAGGAGGGAAAGGAGAAGATTAAGAAGGGGGGAGGAGAATAGGAGGGAGATGGGAACTGGGGAAAAATAATAAAAAAAAAAAAGAAAAAAAGAAATCTTGGCTCGACAACCGCCTCCGATCTTATTGCTTTCAGTGCTCAGGTGCCGTCTCAACCTTCCTGAAACAGACACTCTAACGATACAATTTCCTCTACCGTCTGTTCTTTGTCACGGGACCTCTCTGGATCAGCGACCTTCTTACAGTGAGACGAATGAACCCAAGTCTCTCTCTCGGCAACCTTTAACGCTGTCATGCTGGTCAATAAGACTTGATATGGTCCTTCCCATCTGTCAATAAGGCAACCTGAGCGTAGAAAGTTTTGAATCATTACATAATCCCCAGGTTCAATGTCATGACAATTACTATCTGGCAGATCAGGAATCACTAGCTTTAGATTATCATTTTGATTCTTTAACTGCTTACTCATCTTAACCAGATACTTTACAGTTACTTCATTGTTACATTTCGAATCATCCTGGGGGTCAATCATTACATGGGGTTGTCGACCAAAAAGAATTTCAAAAGGAGACAGATTAAGGGGGGACCTGGGAGTGGTTCTGATGCTATACAATACAAGTGGCAAAGCTTCCGGCCACAACAATCCTGTGTCAGCCATCACCTTGCTCAATTTGTTCTTAATAGTGCTGTTTACTCTTTCCACTTTCGCACTCGCCTGGGGGCGATACGGAGTATGCAGCTTACTATTAATTCCCATTAATTTACACATTACCTGAAAGACTTCACCTGTAAAATGGGTACCCCTATCGCTTTCAATTATCCTAGGGATAACGTACCTACACACAAATTCCTGCACAATTTTCTTTGCGGTAAACGTAGCGGTATTTGTGGTAGCGGGGAATGCTTCAACCCAATTTGAAAACACATCAATACAAACCAGTACATACTTTAAATTTCTACAAGGTGGTAATTGTATGAAATCAATTTGTATTACCTGGAAAGGACCATCTGTAGGAGGGATATGGGATGGCTCTGTTGGTATTGCCTTTCCGATATTCTTACTCAAGCAGGTGAGACATGTCATTGCTCTTTTACCCGCATGGGAAGAAAATCCTGGTGCGCACCAATAAGCTCTTACCAACTTACACATTCCTTCTTTACCTAGATGAGTCAGCCCATGTGCCGCTTCCGCTAGACTTGGAAGGTATGCTCTGGGTGCCACTGGCTTACCCTGTCCATCTGTCCTGAGTCCTGAGGACTCCTGGTCATATCCTTTTGACCTCCAAACTGCCTTTTCTTGTGGTGAACACAAATTTTGCATTTCACACAATTTATGTGTGTTTACAGTATTAAATACCATCAGTTGTGTGGTGTCTGTCTGCATGGGGGTGCTGGCTGCTGATTTAGCAGCTTCGTCTGCTCGGCTGTTACCAAGTGACACTGGGTCTTGGCTGTACGTGTGGGCTTTACACTTGATAACAGCCACTCTGTCAGGTTCTTGTATTGCTGCTAAAAGTCTTTTGATGTTGGTTGCATGTGCCACGGGTGTGCCAGCTGCCGTCATGAAATTTCTGAGGCGCCATAGGGCCCCGAAATCATGAACTACTCCAAAGGCGTACCTAGAATCTGTGTAAATATTGGCTGACTTACCTTTAGCCAATTCGCATGCTCTGGTTAGGGCGACCAGCTCAGCAACTTGTGCTGAGTGAGGTGGGCCCAGGGGTTCCGCTTCTATGGTACCTTTGTCATCTACGACTGCGTATCCAGTACACAAGTCTCCCGAGTCCGTCTGTCTGTGACAACTACCGTCAGTGTAGAAAGTAAAATCTACATCTTCCAGTGGATTGTCACTGATGTCAGGCCTTGCCGTGAAATTTTGGGTCAAATATTCCATACAATCATGTGAGTCAGTGTCTGTACTAAATCCTCCCTCTCCATCCTTCTCATCCTGCACCCTTTGTGCCTGTCCAGGCACACCTGGGAGATACGTTGCTGGATTTAGTGCACTGCATCTCTTTATGGTGATGTTTACAGGAGCCATTAGTGCTAACTCCCACCTTGTAAACTGTGCAGATGAGACGTGTCTGGTTTGGGCCGAATTTAATAATGCTGACACTGCATGAGGTGTATGGATTGTGAGGTAGTGTCCTAGCACTACGTCTTCACTTTTACTCACTAGCAATGCTATCGCTGCAACACTTCGCAAACATGTGGGGAGGGATCGCGCTACCGTGTCTAGCTGAGCGCTGTAGTAGGCTACCGGCCTGCTGGCATCACCGTGCTTCTAGGTTAAGACACCTGCTGCACATCCAGCATTTTCCGTACCATACAGTTCAAAGGGTTTTCCATAATCTGGCATACCCAATGCTGGTGCCTGCGTTAGGCACTGCTTGAGTTTCTCAAATGCCATCTCAGACTCATCTGTATGTGAAATCCGATCTGGTTTGTTTGATGAGACCATCTCCTGCAAAGGCAGGGCTAGTATGGAAAATCCTGGGATCCAGTTACAGCAGTACCCACACATTCCTAGGAATGTGCGAATTCTGCTGCTGAGTTTGCGGCAGAGTCATGTCGTGAATTGCCTGTACTCTATCAGTAGTGAGGTGTCTCAGTCCTTGGGTCAAACAATGCCCCAAATATTTTACCTTGGTTTGGCATAATTGTAACTTGTCCTTTGAAACCTTGTGTCCTGTATCAGAAAGATGAAACAGCAGCTGTTTCGTATCTCTCAAGGACGATTCGAGTGAATCAGAACACAGCAGTAAGTCGTCTACATACTGTATTAATATTGATCCGCTCTCAGGTTGAAAGGATTGTAAACAATCATGCAAAGCCTGCGAGAAAATACTTGGGCTGTCGATGAAACCTTGTGGTAAACGAGTCCAGGTGTACTGTACTCCTCTATATGTAAATGCAAACAAATATTGACTGTCAGGGTGCAGAGGTACCGAGAAGAAGGCGGAGCAGAGGTCAATTACAGTGAAAAATTTGGCAGTGGGAGGGATCTGCATAAGTATGACAGCTGGATTTGGCACTACCGGGAATTGTCTCTCAACTATTTTGTTGATTCCCCTTAGATCCTGCACTAACCTGTAACCCCTCCCCCCACTCTTTTTCACAGGGAAGATGGGACTATTGGCAGTGCTGGACGTTCTAACCAGAATGCCCTGTTGTAGCAATCGCTCTATTACTGGGTAAACTCCTAACTCCACCTCTGGCTTCAGAGGATACTGTGGGATTTTTGAAGCTATCCTACCATCTTTTACTTGAACTACTACAGGAGCTACATTTGCCATCAATCCAGTGTCTTGTCCATCCTTGGTCCAAAGTGATTCCGGTATCTGGGAAATCATTTCCTCTACCTTGGACGGACACTTATCTGTAACAGCAGTATGCGTCATTAATCTTTGTGGGGAATCTAGCATATCCCGTACTTCCTGAGCGTGATTCTCGGGAATATCTAAGAACACACCTCCAGGAGTACAATATATGACACATCTCATCTTGCAAAGTAAATCTCTACCAAGTAGATTAGTCGGAGCCGATGCAGCTAGCAAGAAAGAATGCTTGGTCTGCAAAGGCCCTATCGTAATCTCTGCTGGTTTGCTTAAAGGGTAGTGTTGTACTACTCCTGTTACTCCCATGGCTGGAATTGTCTTACCAGTGGTCTTCATACCCACTGTTGAATTTATCACTGACTTGGCCGCCCCCGTATCTACAAGGAAAGGTAGAGATCTACCAGCTACATCAATTGTGACCTCGGGTTCACTGCCAAGGCTCGCAATTAATTTCACTGGCTGCAGACTACAGGTGTGGCCCCACGCCTATTGTATGTGATGACCTCCCTGGAGTGCATTGGCAGCTACAACATGTGAAGGGGGCAACTGGGAATTATCAGAGACTTGCCAGTCCCTTTTTCGTGGGTACCTTTTTGTTTCCCCTGCATGTGGCTCATAACTCCATCTCTGCGGTCCCTGGTCCCAATTTCGTGTGTCTTGTCGTTGTCTAGGGGGTTGATATACCTTGTGTGTGTCTTTATACATACAATTCCATGCAATATGTCCCTCTTTCTGACAGTTGTAACATGTTATTACATTTGACTTACCCACAGGGGTCTGGGGCCTATACTGAGGTGGCTTTGTTGTAAGGGCTTGAATACTCACTGCCATCAGCTTATCGCCCTGTGACTCCCTGTGTCTCATGATGTTCCGATCATGGTCAATAGCGGCCTCTCTCAAAGTAGCCACCAACAAACCTCGCCAACATGGTTGGGTGGTCTGTACCCTCGTCCTCAATACTTCCTTTAAACCATCCATTAACACAGAAACTGCTACCTCTCTATGATTCACATTTGTCTTAATGTCTTCTATTCCTGTATACCTAGCCATTTCCTGCAGTGCCCGATGGAAATAATCAGCAGCTATTTCTCCCTCTTTTTGTCTTATGGTGAAGATTTTGTTCCACTTGATAACAGCTGGGAAATATGCTCCTAACTGCAGGTTTATACGTCTCACATTCTCCTGATTGTACTCATCAGTGAGGGGCACCTCTTCATCCAACCCACAATCAGTGATAAATCTCACAGAATCAATGTTGGGGGGCAAACATGCCCTTAAAACTGCTCGCCAATCTTTGTTATTGGGTTCTGAGGAGTTACCCAGTTCTCTAATGAACTTTTGACATGCAACTAGATCTTTCCTAGGGTCAGGGAATTCTGACATAATTGCTCTTAATTCTGTCCGGGAAAAGGGGAAATGCATCGCAATGTTTCTGACGGGAGTGACTCCCGAAGTGTCAGTTTTCCCATTTGGGACCGCAATTACCCTGACAGGATTAAGTTCAATAACATCCCTCTGGGTTGATTCTACAATATGTGGTGTAACTGTTTCTGCGTAGTGTATTGTGCCATACTTACCTGCCGACACGACCTCACCTGTCCCTC
Source organism: Pseudophryne corroboree (assembly GCF_028390025.1). Taxonomy (NCBI): domain Eukaryota; kingdom Metazoa; phylum Chordata; class Amphibia; order Anura; family Myobatrachidae; genus Pseudophryne; species Pseudophryne corroboree. The sequence continues at coordinate 243,247,782 of NC_086453.1, read as the reverse complement.
CACTAGGGGCCTTTACTACTCCTCTTACTGGTTGGGCCGTGCCCACTGTAATCTCTGCTATGGTGGCTGCTAGAGAGAGTGCCGATATTGTGGTAGGTTCTTCTTCCTGCTCGCAATCCTGGGGGAAGTTTAAGATGGGATTCAACTTGCACGGGTTAGCATTAGTATCAATACACTTATCCACTTTACTCTTATCACTAACACATTTAGTAAGTACATTTTTATCATATACCAGTGTGCCATTCTCTGCAGCCATTTTCTCTCCTGTTATGTATGGTGGTGGTGGTGCGGTAGCTATCAGTTTCCTGATAGGATTGGAACCAGCTGCTTGAGCTAATCCTCTTTGAATTTCACCTTCCTGTTGCCATAACTGTAAGTAATCATAATGTCTAATTCTTTGCTTCCCGGACTTTATTAGACATATCCTTCTTCTTAAATTGTGCAACACCTCGGGATTAAAACTGCCCACCCTGGGGAACTTTTCCCCATCATTCACAGTCATACGTTCCCATTCATTGCATAAAACCTGGGCGTGTGAACCATATTTCTCACACATTATGTACCTGGCCGACCCAGCAGGTCGGGATACTGAATCATCCTGAACCTTGGTTGATTGCCCCTTACTTGAGCAACTGGCCCCCATTATTTTGCAGGTATTTCTTTTTCAGCAAATTTCCTACAAAAACAACCAAGTTCCCAGAGGTAAGGCGACGGTGAAAGTTCAACGAGTGCCTTCACCCAGTCTCGCCCACGTCCACCAATACGCCCACATGTTCTGACGTAATGCTGGCGTACTCAACCTAGAGCCCCTGCAACCTGAACCTCTATTTACTGGAGCGTGTGGGAGTGATCCGCAGAGCAATTTCCCTCCCCAGTAAATATTAGTTGCTGGAGAATTCCTGTGTGATCAGCGAACCTCCCTTAAAATAAAAAAACCTACACAAATCATGTTAGAATGTACAAGTAGCGTTTATGATCCCACAGTAAATCTTAGTGGGCATCAAGGTAACAAACTAATGCACACAATTACGTGCGGTACAGTCGCACTGTGTATAAATAACTATTATTTATACGCCTTACGACCAGCTGAATCGATTGTTTAGGCTGCGAAACCTTCAGCCGGAGCTTTATTCTTAACACGGGCCTATATGGGTTTTGCGCCAACCTCTCTGTGGGTTGCGCCCACTGCCTCTGACCTTTTTTAAGTCAGGGTCTTTAAACTTAGCGACCTTCTGGTCTGCTTTAACACTAATTGCTCCTTTTACCTTAAATCACTTTTAACGTGAGATGGCCTTCTCCCACGCCACCACATGTTCACTCCACGGGTGTCTTCCACGAGATCTCGACTTTTCTCAAGGTTCACCCCAAAGAAAAATTTACTTTCATACACACGCTTCTATCACTTCATATATACTTTGATTTTTCTGTACAGAAAATTACTTGCATTCAGGTAACACAGGTTAATCCCAGAGGAGATGCAGCAATAGAAGGAACCTTTAAAACTAGTTTTGGGAACTGAAAGAACTTGTGCTATTATCACGTGGCTACTATACCGCCCACACTAAAACAATGTTATCGTGTGATTTGTATCTAGTGGGCGTATCTGTACGCAAGTTGCGTAATATGCGCTCCTTGTGTACGTTTTTGCGTCGCGTACGCTTGACTCGCATTCGGTGAGAGACACGTGTACACAGCTTGGATACGCCCGCAGTGACACAAATAACACACTTCTATAAATGTAAACGATATTTAGCTATAATCGCTTACCGACCACCACACAGTATCTGCTATGCTGCGTGCGTGCTTTGTTACACCCTTAAATATTACTGTTTACTTTTAACTAAAATAGCAGCAAATTTTCTCAGTACATTATCAAATGCAAATGGCAAACAGGATGGTGAGATATGCGTAAAATACACAAAATGAGAATGCAGGTGTGTGTGCGTGTATTGTATGCGCAATTGGCGCTAAACAGCGAGAGAGAGAAAAAACAGATTTAAAACAATAGCTGTATGTTCTTACCTTCCTCGGATTCCACCAGCATCCCTGCAAACCAAGAGAAGCAGACACAGACGCACATCCGATCAGCACTACAAGATACTACCTATCTACCTATCCGCCCTTTGCTGATCGATAAAGTCTGCGTGTTTTCGCCTGACTGCGGATATGAGGTGGACCGGACTTGCCCCCAACTGATAAAGCTAATTATTTACCTTTTAACATAAGCTATTTACTAATACCGTGTAGCCGTAATGGTCGCTAAACCACGTGCACGTGCTACGCACTTCGTACGCTATTTGCGTACAAAGACCTCACACGTGGTACGCAAGTTACGTACACACGCTGCGCTGGGTGTACGGAATACACACAACGAGCGTACACACAGACAGTAACCTTTATAAACTTTAAACACAGAATATGCTTACACTGTAAACCTTAATACCGTGGTACTATAATGGTGTAACACTGAACCTTTGTGAGTATGCAAGCTGTTTGAGCAATTGAGATGCTCTGAAACCCTTAGCACTTATATGGTGAATCACACAAACACTTGTTAAGGTTCCAACACCTTACCAGATGTTTTTTTAGTAAGTAAAAGGGAAAAGAATACAGATTACAGCTTATACACTACAAACCTAACATTAATAACTAAACAGAATAACTAAATAGAAATATACACAATAGCGAACGATCGTAACACAGATACATATAATAAACACAAAGAGAATAAAATGACAAACACTTAAAGGATAACAAGATGAGAACGAATTGCATACACACAGAGTAATGAAATGGCCACAGAGAAAACTTACACACGTGGGAATGAATCGCATGCGCTATCTGGAAACCAGCTCTCAGTCATCACGGGGAAAACCTTGTGGAGAGAAGTGAGAGCTGGTCTGGCTATGGGGGTCTTTATATACACAGCATACTGTACACTACAAAGGGCCCTACAATCTCATTGTTCATTGGACACAGGAATGTCCCTCTGCATTATAACCAAAGGTCATAGGTGGATTCGAACAGGTGGGCTGTGACTATTTCAAACTGCTCAGGTGGGAGGAATCCTCAGGATTCCCGCCGCATGGATAATGAACTGCAAATACTGTAAATGTCCATAAACTTCTTTTAAACATAACTATACGCAGGAGCGACTAATCTCTTCCTAACCAACACCGGATTGTTTCTAATAAAATACTCTTCAGTTAGGTACTAGACACCACTGTTCAACCTTTGTCAGACTCTTCGTATCATTCAAAGAGGAATCCCTATGTCCATGAACCATTTACACTAAACATACTTGCAGACATTATTAAGGGGATTAATATCTACAAAACACACTATAAAGGTTAACTATGCTATAAACGAGTCACCCGCTACAAGCTTATAAACTCTACCGTAAATACGCATATACCGCGCGTAATCGCCGGAGCGAGCGTACGCAATTTGCGGACATGTGCACGTACAGCAGACTAAATGCACAAGCAGCGGGCATGTGCATGGGGTTAATATATGGCAATGTGAAGCACGATATTTTTCGACTTTGACACTCCTCCCCCTAATCATAGCTCCTCCAACTTAGAAATGCCCCTCCCGTTCGCTTCTAAAATTTTCTTATTGTTGCCATTACTAATAAAATGTTGCCAGTTAGTGGAGAGAACCCTGCGCACTGGTGATACAGACTGGCGAATCGCCATTCCTGCATAGCACACAGAATGAGCCGAAATTCACATTATAGCACACAAAATGAGCCGAAATTCACATTATACCACACGGTATGAGATGAAATTCACATTATAGCACACAGAATGAGTCGAAATTCACATTATACCACACGGTATGAGCTGAAATTTACATTGTAGCATACAGAATCAGCAGAAATTCACATTATACCACATGGTATGAGCTGAAATTGACATTACAGCACACAGAATGAGCCGAAATTCACATTATACCACACGGTATGAGCTAAAATTCACATTATAGAACACAGAATGAGCCGAAATTCACATTATAGCACACAGAATGAGCCGAAATTCACATTATAGCACACAGAATGAGCCAAACTTCACATTATCGCACTCTGTATGAGCCGAAATTCACATTATAGCACACAGAATGAGACAAAATTCACATTACAGTACACGGTATGAGCCAAAATAATGCAGGCACTGGGGACAAGGGGAATCCTATCCCCTTATTAACTGTACACTGGGGCAGCGAGGAAACAAAAACACAGGGTATCCTGCCCCCTTCTTTACTCCATTAGGCAGAGTATTGCAGCGTAAGGGCTTAAACAGTATCTCACCCCAAGCTGTGGGCCTGCGGTTCTTCTGTCACCTCCGACCGGCTCTCAGGCTGTGCTCTTTGTCACAAGTCTCGGTGTCCGAGGTCCGCTTCTGGACTGGAGGTCCTCTACCAGATCAGTCATGTGTCCTGCTACTCTACTCAAATGGCCGTCGAGCAGTCCCTGTCTTGGAGGGACATGGTGACATACACACTGGGGCTTTAAGGGACATAGTGACAAATACGGGGGCCAGGAGAGGGATTTGGTGACAAACATACTGGGAGAGAGGGGCATGGTGACATACTCACTGGGGTCTGGGACGGTACAAGAGCAGACACACACTTTAGCTAGGGGGGACACTAGGACGGTACAAGAGGAGACACACACTTTAGCTAGGAGAAGAGGGGGGGAGTCGGAGACATGGCACACAGACACTTTAGCTAGGAGGGGAGGGGGGAGACATGGCACACAGACACTTTAGCTAGGAGGGGAGGGGGGAGACAAGGCACACACTTTAGCTAGGACGGGGGCAGACATGCTGACACATACTCTATTTTGGAGTCCGTCGGCCCCCACGCTACAGCATGAGGAGATAGAGAAGGGACGGCAGAGGCAGCAGTGTACACAATCGCTGTAGCCTGTCCCTGCCGGCCTCTGTTCTGACCATGCCCCTTCCTTCCTGTATGCTCATCACTACGGACAGATTGGCTGTTGCTGCACTGTGTCACTCTTCCACTCTCTCTCCCCTTCCCCCGCCACGCTGCACCGCTCTCCAGTCCGTTCCCGCACCAGCAATAACACCAACACCGCAGCGGGACCCGGCCATCCATCCCAGTGCTGGTATGTGTAGGGGGGGGGGGGGGCATTCGCCCTAATCGCCCCCCGCTAAATCCACCACTGGCATGAGCAGGTGAAAAGTAAAATAAGTAAAAGAAAAGGAAAAAGAAGAGTGGGAAAGTGGAAAGGGCAAAGACAAAGGGTAAGAACAGGGTCGAGCTAGGCTAGGGAGATTAGAGGGCACACAGCATAACAATACATAAGACATAATCATAGCAATGTAAACACAGAGAAAGGGACAGCTTAATGCTATAAAACAAGAGAAGTACATCTGGAGGGAGAGCCCCGAGGATGACAATGCTAGCGTATCCGGAAGGTTTAAGACAAATAGATTAATGAAAATCAGTATGAAGGAGACATTGCAAGCAACCAGGGACCCCAAACCAATTCACATTTGTGGGGACAATCATGTAGATAGTAGGTAATTTTCTCCATATTAGCGACAAACCAAACATAATTATTCAGTGCAGGAATAGTGGGGGTGGCGGGAGACTTCCAGTACCTAGCAATTAAAGATTTAGCAGCAAATAAGATATGGGGAAACAATTTATTCAAGAGTGGATCTAAAACTGGGAATGGGCGGGCTAATTAAAAATATCTACGGGCCCAATGAGAGTGGGAGGCCAGAGAGGGATTTCAAGATATCGAGTACCTTATTCCAGAAGTGAAATATATGTGAACAAGTCCACCAAATATGAAGAAGAGTTCCCCTTTGACCACATCCCCGTCCACAAACAGAAGTAGCAGAAGGAATATCCTAGACAATTCATCTGGGATATAGTTCCACCGATAATATAATTTATAAGACATTTCCTTGAGTTGGGTTGAGATAAAACTGTTAGCTATACCCTCTCGTACCTCCTCCCAACAACATAGGTCCCTCTCCCACTCCCGCTCATGGCGAGTCTGCAAGACAGGAAACCCCAACTAACATAGAATATATAAGCAAAATCAAACCACTATGTAAGGGGTTCTCGGTACATAAGGATTCAAATGGATTAAGATCCCGCGTAACATCAGCCTAAGGTAAAGAGAGGAGGAATTGGCAAATCTAAAAATATTCAAAGAAGAGCGGGGATAAGGAGGAGAACTTACATTTAAGATCATTTATTGTCATCCAGGAATCCTAGAAACAGAGATCATGTACTATATGAACACCAGCGCTGTACCAGAGTACGAATCAAAGAGGAGATACACCAGCGGGAAAAGCAGGGTTGTCTCAAAGGGGGGTAAGGAGAGAGCAGGTGGAGGACAGTTTATATTTCACTATAGAGTTAGTCCAGAGTGAGAGATGGAATTTAAGAGAAAGAAAATAATTTGTCAGAGCGAGTTAAGAAGGCTTGTCCCGACCCCACAGAGAAGTCATTGAACAAAGGCCCAAGGAAAGACTTCCAAGTAAAAACAGGCAATAGAGACCTGGGGGGCAAAAGAAGCTACAATTTGACTCAGGTGACTAGCAAGATAATAAAATTTAACATCCCGAAATTCCCGGCCACCACCCAAGCAAGGGAGCCTATGTACAGTAAAAGCAATTCTTGAGGGCTTATCGTTTCAAACAAACTTTGTAAAAGAGGTCTGGACATCCCTAAGTACCCTCTCTGGAACTCTAACAGGTAGAGTTTGATAGAGGTAAAGAAGTTGTGGCATAAGAGTCATTTTAATAGCAATGATTCTTCCCAGCCAGGATATGATATAGGCCCTCCATTTTGTAAGATCAAACCTAATCTTGCTTAAAAGGCATGGAAAATTCTCTTAGTACAGAGTTATAGTGGGCCGAAATATACACACCCAAGTACTTAATCTTACGGGTCTGCCAGTGAAGATTATAGGAAGAATGCAAGGAGCGTTTCAGATCATCTGAAACATGTAATAGCATGGCTTCGGATTTAGTAAAATTGATTTTATAACCCGATAAAGCTCCATATTCCTCTATAATCTTATACAGGGCCGGAAGAGAATACTGCGGCTGAATAAGGGACAACAATTCATCATCAGCAAATAATGAAATCTTGAAATCTTGCGGACCCATCTTCACTCCCCATACGCTATCAGAATGTTTTATCATGGCTGCCAGGAGCTCAATAACCATGGCAAACGCCAAGGGGGAAAGAGGGCATCCCTGTCTCGAACCATTTGACAATGGGAAAGGAGAGGATAGTATCCTGTTAGTAAGAACACTCACTATAGGGGAGGAATAAAGAACTGACATTCCCATTAGGAATTCTGCCGATATACCAAACGCCTGCAAGGTTTGGAATAAAAAGGGCCAAGAAATGTGGTCAAACGCCTTTTTCGGCATTGAGTGAGAACAAAATAGATGGAGTGTGTCTGCGGTTCAATATTGTATAAGGTCTATCACTCTTCTAGTGTTGTCCCTGGCCTAACATCCAGGAATAAAACCCACCTGATCATAATGTATCAGACCAGGGAGAACACCATTGAGCTGAGTAGCTAAATTTTTAGCGTAAAGTTTAATATCCAAGTTCAATAGGGATATTGGCCTATAATTAGTGCAATCCCGAGGGTTTCTGCCTACCTTGTGAATAACTATCATATGAGCTTCCAGCATAGTGCTGGAGAATGGGGTGCCATGGAGTACAGCATTAAACAATGGGGGTCATTCCGAGTTGTTCGCTCGTTACAGATTTTTGCAACGGAGCGATTAAGGCAAAAATGCGCATGTGCATGGTTCGCAGTGCGCATGAGATTAGTTTTTTAACACAAAACTTAGTAGATTTACTCACGCCCAAACTAAGATTTTTCATCGTTGAATTGATCGTAGTGTGATTGACAGGAAGTGGGTGTTTCTGGGCGGAAACTGGCCGTTTTCTGGGAGTGTGCAGAAAAACACAGGCGTGTCAGGGGAAAATGCGGGAGTGTCTGGAGAAACGGTGGAGTGGCTGGCTGAACGCTGGGCGTGTGTGTGACATCAAACCAGGAACGAAACTGACTGAACTGATCGCTATGTGTGAGTAAGTCTCGAGCTACTCAGAAACTGCTAAGAAATTTCTATTCGCAATTCTGCTAATCTTTAGTTCGCAATTCTGCTAAGCTATGATACACTCCCAGAGGGTGGCGGCTTAGCGTGTGCAATGCTGCTAAAAGCAGCTAGCAAGCGAACAACTCGGAATGACCCTCAATATTCTGAGATGAGGGACCAAAATGGAAGCACATTTTGTATAATATGAAGCTGAAAAACCATCAAGGCCTTATAGGATTTAACGAACTTTAGGGCCGCAGAAATTTCTTCACCTGTGATATCTCTATTCAACTCTGAAGAAGCATGTTCAGACAATCTAGGCAGGTGAGCGCACTGTAAGATTTCTCAAATCAAAGCATCCAAAGGACCACAACTCAAATTAGTAAAATTTAAATTATAAAGTTTAGCATACAGTAGTAGTCCTGGAATGCCTGATTAATTGCTTCGGGAGCATAGGTTACTACACTGGAGTTAGTATGTACAGCCAGAATATTGTTTGGGAGCATTGGGCTCTGAGGCAGGATGCCATAATTCTATCCGCTTTATCACCTTTCTCATGGAAAGTCTGTCTAAGCTTCTGGAGAGTCTTTCTGTGCGCTCTGATAGAAAAAGCGGATATAGCCTTAAGCAAAAGCTCTAAATTAGCATGGGTGGGAGAACGTTTATGTTACAGTTCAAGCACCTAAAGCCTAGCAGAAAGAGAGAGGAATTGGGATACCCTTGTCTTCTTAAATCTTGAGGCTTGGCATATCAGATGGCCATGTAAGATCCCATAAATTAATAGGGAAGTCGCCTGCTGATCATTATGTGAAAAATAGTCAGTAAGACATTGTTTCATTTGATCAGTAAGTTCTGGACTGTGTAATAGGGAGCCATTCAGCCTCCAAGAGGCAGGAGGGGAATGAGGGACAATAGAAAGGAGATCAACAGTAATCAGGCAATGGTCAGACCATATCATAGGAAGTATATATGCAGAGGTGAGTTTAGAGGATAGGTCCCGGCTGAGTAGAATCATATCAATCCTAGAGTAGGAATTATGGACAGTGGAATAAATATATATATAATCCCAAGTCAAAGGTACAATTAACCTATACAAATCATACAGTAAATGGTGTTTCAAAAGAGAAAGCAAGGCTAAAGAGGCAGAAGAAGGGGGTTTGGGAATAGAAAGAAATGAAAGGGAGGATCTACAGTATCTAGGGAGGTATCAAGAACCTCATTAAAATCACCTGCTACAATAAGTTCCCCTTTGCGGATTCTAGTCAAATGGGAGTCCAAACTCCTAAAAGAGTTGACTTGATTTTGGTTTGGGGCACATACATTAACAAGGGTGCAAAGGGTGTTATTGAGTTTTCCAACGAGAATGAGCCATCTACTTGACTTGTCCACATGACTGTCTACTAGATCAAATGTAAGTTGAGCAGCCAGCAAAATGGAGACCCCCTTCTTTTTTTGTCACAGGCGTGAAACATAAGTAGGTAGGATTTAGATTTCAGGTCAGGGTGAAGGGATTTCTTAAAGTGGGTTTCTTGCAAAAAAAAACTATATCACTCTTGGCCTGTTTAAGTGAAAGATAAAGCTTGGTGCGCTTGGTAGGGCTATTCAAACCTTTAACGTTATGTGAATATAGTCTAAGAGCCATGGCAGTCTTCTCCTTGGGACACCTAGTGCTCTCCCTCTGGAATCCGCAACTCTATAACAAACCATACGGGAAACATTATAGACAGAAATAGCATTTGGTATACATCAGTAAGCCATCGACTGAGAGAAGAAAGAAAAAAGAGCAAAAAGACAGAACTTCGGTAAATTGTGAAAGAAGGGGATGTTGGGGAACAGAAGAAAGTACATCTGGCCTAACTCACTGCTCAGGAAAGGGTATGGATCGTTGGGTCGACACAACTTAGGTTGACAGTCATTAGGTCGACCACTATTGGTTGACATGCATTAGGTCGACAGGGCCACTAGGTCAACACGGTCATTTAGGTTGACATGTACTAGGTCGACAGGTCAAAAGGTCAACATAAGGTTTTTTTTACATTTTTTGTGTGTTTTCTTCATAAAGTGACGGGGAACCCCAATTAGTGCACCATGTCCCCTCGCATGGCTCACTTCCCTCGCCATGCTTCGGGCAAGGTGCTTCACTCTGCTACCACTGCGCTCGGCACAGGTTACCGTTCCCAATTGTAGTCCACGTGGATCGTAAAGTATGAAAAAGTTCAAAAATGGAACAAAAAAAGTAAAAATCTCATGTTGACCTTTTGAACTGTTGACCTAGTATATGTCAACCTAATGACCATGTCGACCTAGTGACCCTGTCGACCTAATGCATATCGACCAATAGTGGTCGATCTAATGACTGTCGGCCTAAATGTTGGCGACCTAATGACCGTATCCCTCAGGAAAGAACAGGAAAAAGTCACTAAGTGACATCGACCAGACACGGGTGTAAAACCCTACTAAGGGGATGTGGCCCAGTTGGCCTAAGGGCATCAGGTATAACAGACACCAAACATCATGTGTCCCGAAACTAGGGACGAATACTAATGGAAAAGAAGATGGGACATTGTGCCTCATTCCCTACTACCATGTATGGTAGACAATATAATACACGGGACATTCCGGGATACAAACTAAAACAGTATGGAACTGGAAAGGGCAGTAACAGGTAACAAGGTAAAGAGCGTCAGTTTCAAAACTAAAAGACTAAGTCACATTTAGAAGGAACCACAGCCATAAACAGACCTAACAGATACTAAGAAAATGAAAAGAACCTAGTTTCTGTACATACAAGGGTGGTGAAGAGGAAAGAGGGTTAGAAGACAACATGTAAATGGGAACACATTACACCAAGTCAAATATGTACTCCATTTTAGAAGAAAGCAGAAATGAATGACATAAAGACATAAGTAACATCAGGTTGGAGGAGCAGCAGAAGCAGATTTCCTCACAGACGGAACTTTCGACCAATCTTTATTCAGGAAGCGTCAATGTGTAGCAGTTGCCTACAATGGTGGAGCAACATGCGACCGCTGCAGTGAATCAGACAAGGTTGGCGGAAGGGAGAGACCCAAGGTGTCCAGGAGTTGATCAGATAAGCCAGACCTTTAGCCGAATGAAGGCGGTTATGGTGCAATAACAGGATGCAGAAGGGGAAACCCCACCTGTAATGAATGCCATTGTCTCTAAGAACCGAGGTAATGGGTATGATGTCCTTTCTCTTGAGCAGGGTAGCAGGTGCAATGTCCTGGAAGATTTGAAGTGAATGACCTTGGAACTGTATATTGGAGATCTTCCTAGCCTCTCTAAGTATATCCTCTTTGGCGGTATAGTAATGGCAGCGCAGAATAACATCTCTAAGCTGAGCAGGGCCTTGTGAGCGAAGGTGGATTGCCCTATGGGCTCTATCCAATAATAGATGGTCCTCCAGAGTCATCGGGGAAAGGTGCGAAAACAGTTTTATAATGTAGTCATCTAAAGATGCTAGATCAACCTCCTCAGAAACACCTCTGATGCGAAAATTATTACATCCCACTTTGTTGTCTTGATCTTCCTGGCATTCCAGGATAAGCAGAACCTTCTGTTTCAGGCCCCGAAGTTAATCGCCTAGCCCATGTTGGGAAGCAACAACCTCATCCATCTTGGATTCCAGATGGTCCATTCTATCCCCAAGATCGGTAAGGTCAGCTTTAAGAGAAGTAATCGCCATATGCATTTCCGCCTGCACCACCTGAATAGACTTCCTCGTCTCCTGGATTTCATGAAGAAGCAATTGTAATTCTTTCCGTGTCAATAGGGAATGGTATGAGCCCTCTTAATCGGAAACATCAGGGAGCAAGGGGTAGACCGACCTTAAGGCTTAGCAGTTGAGAAGGCACATTTTTAAGACTCTGAGTGAGGTCAGATTCATTTTATTTTAAAGCAATGGACAGGTCAACATGAGAAAATCACTGTGGTACGCAGATAGGTAAATCACCGTAGTAGCGAAATGGCACTGTAATTATTCTATCATAGGTAGCATAGAATGAAAGTCCCAAGACTCAAGACAACTTCAACAAAATCACATCTTGAAAGAATTGAGCCCTCACAGGCAGATGAAATCAACAAAGGTCACCACTAGAGGGAGCTACAGCTCTATTTATCAGATATAATATAGACAGGATTCTGAAAGTATGGTGGCAGATAATAGGAACGTAGTATAGAACAGTCAGAGGAGGTTACCCCAGGACCTGATAACTTAATCTTGATGTGATAAATCACCCAGCAGTGCTTTTAGTGTGTGGAGCAGGGGATCACAGGCAGTAATGAAAAAGTATGTGAGCTGCAGCTGCTGCTGACCAACTTTACTGTCTCATACACCAGAGGCCACCAGAAACTGTGTAGCAAGGTCAGGCAGGTGGGGAGCCTCAGGCATGGACCAGCCAGTGACAAGGGAACTCCACAAGCCACCCTTATAGTCAGGGAATATCAGCAGAGGTCCATTTCCAATATGGCCACCGAGAGCCAAAGAGCTGGAGAGAAGCTGTTACTTTACAGCTCCTGTGCAGTGTAGTCGCGGCTGGCAGGGCTCCCAGGAAAATGGAGGCCAGTAGACAGGATACCGCTGAGGAACTGCTGCAGGAGGAAGATCACACAGAGTGGCGCCGCATCCCAGGGCCAGATCCCAGACCTCCAGAAGTGCACGGCAGCCACTGCAACAAATAGAGTCCCCGGCTTGTCAGGTGCTGGTAGGTCGTGGCTCGTAGAAACAGATGTAGCCCACCATAGAACCTGTTATGATTCCAATACTCTGGTCTGGGGAGATCTTATAGCAAGGACCTGAGTACTGGAATGTAATGCTGGGAAAGAGAGTGGGAACGGGAATAGCCCCTGGCGCCCTATCTCCGTTGTCTCGCCCGTGCTGTCAGAACTCTCTTGCGAGACTATGGTTGCTTGAGCCCATGGCAGCCGCGTTTGAAGGGCGGATTACGTCTGCCCAACTCCGATGCCCCCTCAGGTCTTAATGGGAGACAAAGAGAGATCCGAGACAGGGTGATAACAAGGGGCCCTCTAACTAAACAACAAAGCCAGGGGCTACAAACTAACCTAAAACTAGAGTATGTGCGGAAAACCGCCAGGAAAAAGGACAACCAAAATACCCACTTGTCCACTCTCCTACCCGACACCGCCGAGTTCCGGAGAGGACTGTGGAAGCGGAAACCTCCGCAAATGCTCCAAAACAGAATACAAAATTAAGCGACCTAGGCCGCAGCACGCGGCAGAGCCGCCACTCACGAAACCACACGAGATCCTCTAGCGACTGTTGCGGGTAAATGAGGACCAGAAGACTCCTTGGGATGAGATGACAAACACCAAGATTCAGAGACTCTGAGGACAGGAATGACCGGACACAGCAGAACTGGAACAGACGTTCAGCAAACCAAAGCAGCATGCAGGAAGCTATAACCGGCGTCTGTGTGAGGCACTGAGAAGGCTTAAAACCTTGAATCCTCCAATCAGGGTTTCAGAGCCTGATTAACATAAATGTCGTGCAGCTGCCTTGCTGCACGACCAGAAAACATGTGTCTTTAATTAACTGATCGACCCTGCAACGGGGAACGCGGTCTGCAGGTGGCGTCCCCGTTGCTAGGGTCCTGGCGGCTCGGCGCGCCCTGCGTCCTAGCGTTGCTAGGGAGCCGGCTGCTCAGCGTGCACGGCGTCCCAGCGTCGCTAGGGACCCGGCGGCTCAGCACGCTCGGTGTCCCTAGTTGCTAGGCGCCGGGCCGCGACGAGAACTCGGACCGCGGCGCCTAACAGTACCCCACCTTGAGGAGGGGTCAATGAACCCCTAAAGCCAGGTTTCTGAGGAAATTCCAGAAAAAATTATCTCGAGTCTAGGGGCATGAAGATCCTTATCCAGGACCCAAGACCTTTCCTCCGGACCATAGCCTTTCCAGTGAACCAAAAAATAAAGCCGGCCCCGGGACATTTTAGAATCAAGAACCTTCTCTACCAAGAACTCCTGTTGTCCCTCTACATCCACTGGAGATCTACCCTGAGAGGTCCTCCGAGGAAATCTACTGGAAGAAATATATTGTTTCAACAGGGAACAGTGAAAGGTATTTCCAATTCTGAGAGATCTTGGTAAACGTAGCCGAAAGGCAACTGGGTTGACCTTCTTAATGATAAGAAACGGTCCAATAAATTTGGGTCCCAGTCTAGCCGAGGATTGTCGAAGCTTGATGTTGCGAGTTGACAACCACACCTTATCTCCCACCTTAAAAGTGCAAGGACGTCGGAGCCTATCAGAAAATGTATTTTCTCGGAAGGCCGCTTTTCTGAGAGCAAGGTGCACTTTTCTCCAAATTGCTCTGAGATGGGAGGTTAAGGTCAGCGACGAGACTGGAGAATGATGAAAAAAAGAATTGGCTCTAGGGTGAAAACCAAAAACTGAAAAGAATGGAGACTCTTTGGTGGAGGAATGACAAGAGTTATTATAAGAAAATTCAGCCAAAGGGAGAAACTCGGACCAATCATTCTGGAGTTTGGCCGAATACAAACGTAAATACTGTTTTAATGACTGGTTGACTCGTTCGGTTTGCCCGTTAGACTGTGGGTGGTAACCAGATGTTAAAGACAGTTTAATCTTCAATGAGGCACAAAAACGTTTCCAGAATCGTGCGATAAATTGTGGACCCCGATCAGAAACGATATCAGTGGGCAAACCATGAAGCCTGAACACATGGCGGAGGAACAAAACTGCCAACCCTTGAGCAGAAGGCAATCGGGGAAGAGCAATAAAATGAGCCATGTTACTAAAACGGTCCACTACCACCCAAATGACTCGGAATTCGGCTGAAAGGGGAAGGTCAACCACGAAATCCATGGAAATATGAGACCATGGCCTGAGAGGAACAGTTAAAGGCATGAGTTGCCCGATAGGCAACGAACGAGGAACCTTATGCTGTGCACAAACCTGACAGGAATGGACGAATTCCTTAACGTCTTTAGAAAGACTAGGCCACCACACTGAGCGAGAGACTAACTCCAAGGTCTTAGTGATACCCGGATGCCCTGAGACTTTGTTGTCATGAAACTCAGTTAAAACAGTGCCTCTCAAAAATTCAGGGACATAAAGACGACCAGCAGGAGTAAGTCTAGGAGCTTGGTGTTGAAGCTGGTTTAACTGAGTAAATAAATCATGTGTGAGGCCTGCCCGGATGACCGAAGATGGAACTATGGGGGTAACAACAGGATTGCTATTGTGAACAGGAAGAAAGCTACATGACAGGGCATCAGCTTTCGTATTCTTGGAACCAGATCTGAAGGTGATTATAAACCTGAAACGAGTAAAAAATAATGCCCAACGTGCCTGCCGAGCATTAAGCCGTTTAGCTGATTCAATATATTGCAGGTTCTTATGGTCAGTAAAAACTGAAATAGTATGTCTAGCTCCCTCCAGCCAATGCCTCCATTCCTCGAAAGCCCATTTTACTGCCAGTAACTCTCGATTACCAACGTCATAGTTGGATTCAGCGGAGGAGAATTTCCTGGACATGAAGGCACAAGGATGTAACTCCAGAGATTCCGGATCTTCCTGAGAAAGGATAGCCCCCACTCCAACCTCTGAGGCATCAACCTCCACAATAAAGGGCAGTTCCGGATTAGGATGTCTGAGAACAGGAGCCGAGACAAAGGCTTGTTTCAAGGCCCGGAAGGACAACTCAGCTTCATGCGACCAATTGGAGGGATCCGCTCCTTTTTTAGTCAGAGCTACTATGGGAGCGACCAGGTCAGAAAAAGTATGAATGAACCGCCTATAATAATTCGCAAACCCTAAAAAGCGCTGAATTGCTTTTAAATTAGTGGGTTGCGCCCAATTAAGGATGGCCTGGAGCCTCTTCGGTTCCATAGAAAATCCCTGGGGGGAAATTATGTACCCTAAAAAAGATACCTCTGTGATGTGAAAATCACACTTCTCCAGCTTGGCATATAAATGATTCTCACGTAACTTTTGAAGAACCAGACGCACCTGGGTAACATGTTGTTCCATCGACTCAGAATATATCAAGATGTCATCTAAATAAACGACCACGAATTTCCCTAGGAAGTCACGGAGAACATCGTTAATGAGGTCTTGAAAAACCGCCGGAGCATTTGACAGGCCGAACGGCATCACCAGGTATTCATAGTGACCCGACTGAGTGCTGAAAGCCATCTTCCACTCATCCCCAGATTTAATTCGGATGAGGTTGTAAGCTCCCCTAAGGTCAATTTTAGAGAAAATCACGGCGGAACGTAACTGATCAAAGAGTACAGAAATTAACGGCAAAGGATAGGTGTTTTTAACAGAGATCTTATTCAGTGCCCTAAAATCAATGCATGGTCTAAGCGAGCCATCTTTTTTCTCCACAAAGAAAAAACCAGCACTTAAGGGAGATTTTGATGGTCTAATAAATCCCTTCTTTAGGCTTTCCTGAATATAATTATTCATGGCCGTGGTTTCTGGCCCGGACAAGGCATATAATCTCCCCTTAGGCAAAGTGGCACCTGGAACTAGTTCAATTGCACAATCATAGGACCGATGGGGAGGCAGAATGTCCGCATTGCCTTTGGAAAACACATCAGCAAAATCCTGGTATTCCACAGGAATGAGCTCTGGGACGACTGCTGCAACCCTGACTGGATAAGAAATACATTCTTTAGCACAAAAAGAACCCCATTGGGAAATCTCCCCGGACCGCCAATCAATGGTGGGATTATGAAAGGCAAGCCAAGGGTGACCCAAAACTACAGGAACTGCCGGGCAATGTGTAAGGTAGAATTCTATATCTTCAGAATGTAAGGCTCCTACTGTAAGTACTACTGGAGGTGTACGGTGAGTAATTACCCCGTTGGAAAGCGGACCCCCATCTAAGCCGTGCATGGTGATACATCTATCTAACGGTAAATGTGGAATGCCTAAGGCCTTAGCCCAAGTTAAATCCATAAAGTTTCCTGCAGCTCCACTGTCGACAAAGGCCGCCACTAATGAACTGAGGCTGCCAAAGGAAACCTTAACAGGGACTAATAGAGAGTTGTTTGAGGAGATAAGCTGCAGACCTAAGTGAACCCCCTCACAATTCACCTGGTCAGAGCGTTTCCCGACTTGTTCAGGCAGTTACGAGCAAAATGTCCCTTACCACCACAGTACAAACAAAGACCGGAATTTTGTCTTCTGGTTCTTTCCTCAGGAGACAGCCGGGAGAGACCCATCTGCATGGGCTCCTCGACGTCCTCTGGGAAGGTATAAACACAAGGACTAGGCCTTACAGTTGTTCCTCTTTCAGCCCTCCGCTCTCGGAGACGACGATCAATTTTTATAGCAAGCTCCATGAGTTTATCGAGAGTCTCAGGAGCGGGGTACTGGAGGAGACTGTCTTTAATGAAATCAGATAAACCAAGGCGAAACTGACTGCGCAGGGCCAGGTCATTCCAGCCACAGTCGTTCGACTAACGGCGAAACTCGGTACAATAAACCTCCGCTGGATTTCTACCTTGTTTGAGAGCGCGCAGATGACTCTCAGCTGACGCCTCTCTATCTGGGTCATCATACAAGAGCCCTAATTACTTAAAAAAGGCGTCTACAGATAACAACGCAGGATCCTCAGCTTTTAAACCAAACGCCCAGGTCTGAGGATCACCCTGGAGTAATGAAATAATAATCCCAACCCGCTGGGATTCAGTACCAGAGGATGCAGGTCTTAAACGAAAATATAGCTTACAAGCTTCTTTAAAATTAAAAAAATCCGTTCTGTCACCGGAAAAACGGTCGGGTAAATGCATCTTTGGTTCTGGGACTACCCTTGGGGAGGCTCGCAAAAGATCTTCCTGCGATCTCACCCGAAGAGAAAGATCCTGAACCATCTGAGTAAGTTCTTGCATCTGGTTGACTAAGAGCTGACCGGGATTTGGTCCTAAACCTGTCTGATTCATGAGGCCGATAAACTCTCACAAAAACAAAATGAGAGAAACAAAAATTAAACTCCCTTTAATTTTAAGTTTTTGTTGGCCGGTTATAATGTTATGATTCCAATACTCTGGTCTGGGGAGATCTTATAGCAAGGACCTGAGTACTGGAACGTAATGCTGGGAAAGAGAGTGGGAATGGGAATAGCCCCTGGCGCCTTATCTCCGTTGTCTCGCCCGTGCTGTCAGAACTCTCTTGCGAGACTATGGTTGCTTGAGCCCATGGCAGCCGCGTTTGAAGGGCGGATTATGTCTGCCCAACTCCGATGCCCCCTCAGGTCTTAATGGGAAACAAAGAGAGATTCGAGACACGGTGATAACAAGGGGCCCTCTAACTAAACAACAAAGCCAGGGGCTACAAACTAACCTAAAACTAGAGTATGTGCGGAAAACCGCCAGGGAAAAGGACAACCAAAATACCCACTTGTCCACTCTCCTACCCGACACCGCCGAGTTCCAGAGAGGACTGTGGAAGCAGAAACCTCCGCAAATGCTCCAAAACAGAATACAAAATAAAGCGACCTAGGCCGCAGCACGCGGCAGAGCCGCCACTCACGAAACCACACGAGATCCTCTAGCGACTGTTGCGGGTAAATGAGGACCAGAAGACTCCTTGGGATGAGATGACAAACACCAAGATTTAGAGACTCTGAGGACAGGAATGACCGGACACAGCAGAACTGGAACAGACGTTCAGCAAACCAAAGCAGCATGCAGGAAGCTATAACCGGCGTCTGTGTGAGGCACTGAGAAGGCTTAAAACCTTGAATCCTCCAATCAGTTTTCAGAGCCTGATTAACATAAATGTTGTGCAGCTGCCTTGCTGCACGACCAGAAAACATGTGTCTTTAATTAACTGTTCGACCCTGCAACGGGGAACGCGGTCCGCCCGTGGCGTCCCCGCTGCTAGGGTCCTGGCGGCTCGGCGCGCTCGGCATCCTAGCGTTGCTAGGGAGCCGGCGGCTCAGCGCGCACGGCGTCCCAGCGTCGCTAGGGACCCGGCGGCTCAGCACGCTCGGCGTCCCTAGTTGCTAGGCGCCGGGCCGCGACGAGAACTCGGACCGCGGCGCCTAACAGAACCCCAGAGCTCTCCCAACAATGCAGGGCAGCTGGTACTCACTGAGATAAGGCAATTGGCGTGCCTGGGAAGGAATAAAAGGTTCAATTGACAGACTTCGGGCAGGAGCTCAGGAGGGACACCTCTCTTGTATGCCCACTAAGCCACGCCCCTTTCTTACCATTTCAATGGCATGCTAATTTGGTCTGGTCCCTCTTGAAGTAACTTGCATCTGTAGCTCTATACTGATGCTGTTGCATTGACCGGTTTTGGAAGCTTATCTCAATGGTTCTTGGTGCTTCACACCTTGGACTGTGGATTGGATACAGGAAGGTTTGTCAAAAAACATTGCTGTTGCTCAAACTTTTTCCTACAGTGCTGGTGTTGGAGCTTTGGGTAGACTGTTTGTGCAACTCTAGCATTGTGTTTTGGTGCAACAACCTTGTAGTGGTGCAGATGATCAACCATCAGAGTTACTCTTCTCTTCCAGTTGTTTGCTTGATGTCCAGGCTTGTCCTTTTCTGCCTTCTCCTTAACATTCAGTTTGTGGCTAAAGATGTACCTTGGGTGCAAAATGTAATTTCAAATATGCTATCTTGGTTTGTCTGGCCTCAGTTTATGGAATTAGACCCTCCTGCCGATTTAATGGCCAGCATGGAAGAATTAGCGATGGGTGCATTTGCACCCAGGACGTTGCACTGCTATAGGCGGGGTGACTTGTGTGAGAGTGTTTCCATATGTCCATGGCTCAGGGAGGTAAGGTCTTACATCAACTTATGCTGGCCTTTGTATGAAGCCTATACACTCAAGGGCGTTCGGTGAGTCGTATCTATGGTACCTTTACCATCCCAAAGGTATTCACCTTAGCCCTGCAGGTACTGTATGGCCATTATTGCAGAGGATCTGTTCTGCTAGTTGCACAATTTTCTTTAAAGGAGTTTCTGGTTGGTGGCTGTGGCTTAGGCTTTGCTTTGGCGGTAAAGAACCTTTGCTCATTTTTAAGTTACATTTTTAGGCATTCGTGAGTACACACTCCTTGTATGTCATAAACCAATTGTCCTGGATGGGAAATGGTTACACCACCTGAACGGGTGGGTTTTGGAGTGTAGAGATGAACACCAATGTTTGGTTTTGTGTGTGTGTGTGTGTGTGTGTGTGTGTTTTGTTTCCCTTTCCATTCTTTAGTGCAGCCACCAATTAAAATGCAAGATTTAATATAGTACTTGTTAAAAATACATTTTACAAAGAATTTAAATGCCAGCACTGTTGTCTGTGTCTTTATTCTTAGTTGTTAAGTTAAGCATTTGTAGTTGTTTACAGATAACATGCAGAGGGTAACAAAAAATACCCTATTACTGAGTTTATGTAGACCCATCTGCTTTAAATGACTCTCATGCTGGATTGCAATGTTCTGCCTTCTGCTTGCACCAAATGCCAGTTTTGGATCCTTGTGTTTATTATTACTTTTAACAGGAATTATATTTTAGCTCTTGTGTCAATGTATTATCTTTATATTGATATTGCATTATTGCTATATGGTGCTGCAGAATCTGCAACATATTTTAATAAAAGATCTTGCTGTTGATGAGGATTATGGTTTCATGGTCTAATTTCAAATAGGATCAACTTCAATTTTAAGTTTAGTTGCCCTTTAAAAAGATAACCTTGTTATCATGTATATGTAGTATTTGAGGCAATAAAGGCTTACATAAGAAAATACAAGGTACTGTAATCCTTTCATTGATTTCAGGGAAACTCTGTAGGTCTTAGCTCTGAAAAATATAGTGAAATATATTAACTGCTGGAGGTTTATCTGCTGCAAATTGTTTACAGATATCACAGTTCTGGAGTTCCTAGGACATCAAGACATTAGGTAGCAATTAGGGGTGTGCACCTTGTATTGTGTTTTGGTTTTAGATCTGGATCTCCTTCGTGTTTTGGATCTGGATTGGTTTTGCCAAAACCACCCTTGTGGGTTTTTTTATTTTGGGTTTGAATCTAGATTTCTTTGAGAAAAAAATCACAAAAACAGCTAAAATAACATAATTTGGGGGTGTTTTTGTTCCTACAGTATTATTAACCTCAATAACATTAATTTCCACTCATTTCTATTTTCTAGACTATTCTGAACACCTCACAGCTCACAATATTGTTTTTATCCTGTTTAGGCCAAAAGGTTGCACTGAGGTAGCTGGACAGGGCAGCATCAGCCCTTGGATGTATACACTGGGAGGAAAAAATATTTTAAAAAATAATTTATTTAAAAAAAGACATTATGCAAGGCTCAAGATTTCAGTTCACAGAAAGATGATTAAGCCAAAGAATAAAAAAGACAATATTTTAGATTTAATTTATTTAATTTATTTTAATTAAATTAATTTAAATTTAATTTATTTAGAATCAAATTCCTAATTTCCTCAAAGATATCTTCGATACGCAGAAAGTTCACTATATGAGTGTGGAGAGTTTATTTACATTAATTTAATTAAAATGTATCTGATTTATAATTATTATTAATAATATTCATTTGAATTAATTACAATGTGGTGATAAAAAGAGTTATGAAAATAGGACAATAAGTTGTAATAAGAATATGAGCAACAGACACCACACCCTGAAATGGACGGAGCACGCCTGGATTTATTCTGGGAGGATACAGCACAAAATATTAAAACAAATGTCTTTTATTTTGGGTGGTCTGACAGAACACCCCTAGATGGACGGAGCAGCTGCAGTCCCTGGATGTATACTGGGATGACACAGCACAAAATAATAATTTAAATCAATATATATATATATATTTTTTATCTCACACACTGCAGTTACAGTGTTACACAAATGACTAAAAAATATGTGGAAGTATGTTTTATATCAAACACCGGTGGTTACAGTGTCGCACAAATGAATCAGAAATATATATAATAATTACACACTGCGGTTGACTACACTGACAGCGTTGCACAATGCGTTTATGAGTTGGAAATAATATACTGTGGTCTGACCAGCAGTGTCACAGTACTTATGAAAATAAAATAAAAATTGTATAGTACACCAGGGTACAGCACAAACAAAGAAATAGATAAATTATTTTATCATTATAATTTTAGCTTTGTGTTTTAAGCTTTTATTATTTTAATTTTACACTGGGGCAGAGCCTCTGGATGTATGGACAGATTACCCTTTTCAGATACAACAGACAGAGCACCCCTTTCAAATACATAATAGAAATATATTTTTTGATCTGGATCACACACAAATATATAGCAGTAGTGTACGACAGTACTGGTAGTCATCACTGAGTGACGCACCAATAGAAATATATTTTTTGCTCTGGATCACACACAGAGGATATATAGCAGTAGTGTACGGCAGCTTACTTCCCTCATGTTTTTGGCAAATTTCAATGAATTTTTCAGCAAAATTGCCCAATATTGTGCTCTGGTGCAATCTATTGCATACTAATATTTTTATGTCTATAAGTATAAATACGTGCTCTATTCAACTCATGAAGCTGCTGATTGATCCTCTCAGTCAAGTGGTGTTTTGCATTGTGTGGGTAGGTGGGCATTGGGCATCCATTTTTGCTACTTCCACACTGCCCTGTGTATTTTTGGGTACTTTAAAGTCATCATTATCAATTTTTTACCTTTACAATGGGTTTAGAAGCCAAAATCGGATGTCTAAGACCATTCTGAACATTTGGTGATTTGAAGTTCGATTTGAGGTTCGATTTTGAGGTCGATTTCAAATCAAACTTTAGTAAATTTGGGGATTTGGGGATTTCATGTTGTTCTAAAAGAAAACAATGTTTTTCAGAAATTCAATTTCTGTTGGGATATGAGTTGAATCTGCATTTAGAATTGATTTGACATTTGCTTTGGGCTTTAGTAAATCTGTTCAACCCAAATTGAATGGAAATCGAATTGAAACAGAACGCCAAATCCCTTGAATCGCCAAAATCGAAATGTAATACATTTTGCCCCTGATGTAACTGAAAAAGCAATATTGCCAAAAATAGTTTATTAATATTATTTATATTTAACATTGTGGACATTATTTAGTAAGGATTGCAAACTTTGCAAAACACAAGCTGGCTGATTATCGAATGACTGTCCAAGCGCAGCATTCGCACTGCACATGCGTGAGTAATAATAGCGACAGAAAATGTGTACACATCGTGTTTGCAAAGCAGATGCTGTTTAAAAGGAAGCCAGCGTTTCTGTGGAGAAACCTGCCATTTTCTGGGTTGGTCTGGAAAAAATGAAGGCAGGCCCAGGCGTTTTTAATGAGGGTGTCTGACGTCAGCGATGACCACTTCCAGCCTCTTGTGTTGCAAGAATTGTGGATGACCTTGCCTGGGGCAGATAGGAAAAATCTTCGATGTTCCAGGAATTGTATATGGTTTTGCGATCAGCCCATATATTGCGATGCATTTGCAATTTCTGCAATGGCCATTTTTTCTTTATTTTTGGATGGCAACTATTTGATCGCAGTAAATGCTTTTTAGCAGAAATTGCAATGCTTACTGAATAAGGTCCTGTACCTGTTTACCTAAGATACTATAAATAAAGTATTTTTATGTTCATAACCTATTCTATGGTGTTGCACACTACAGTACTTAAAGGGTTATTCAGAGTTGTTAGCAAATCAAAAAAGCACACTAATGTGCAAAACCATGTTGCACTGCAGGTGGGGCAGATGTAACATGTGCAGAGAGAATTAGATTTGGGTGGGGTGTGTTGAAACTGAAATCTAAATTGCGGTGTAAAAATAAAGCAGCCAATATTTACCCTGCACGGAAACAATATAACCCACCCAAATCTAACTCTATCTGCACATTACATTGCCCCACCTCACCTGTAGTAAGGTATGGTTTTGCCCAATTGCTAACTTTTTTGACTTGCTAACAACTCTGCATAACTCCTAGTTATTTTGCCCTAAAAACTATTCCCGATGTCTCTGAGTAGTAGGTATCCAACATTTAATTATCGTGTCCTCGATACTCTTCATTCCTCCCAAACATGATAATAGGGTCCTCCTGCAGTGGCATGGAATTGCAGGCCAGGTAGAGCATACTCTTGATGCTATATTTATGAAGTGGCAACTTTTGTAAGCCACTGCTTCTAAGTGGGCTTGTGGTGAAAATGCTAAGTGCCACTAACAGTAAGTGTAAAGCCCAGCATGTTTTACACTTAGGGGTCAATACTATTTCCCACAAAGGGTGCTAGGGGCCATTGCTTTGTTGTGTAAACATTAGCAATGGCCTCCAAACTGCCACCCCTTGCAGCCCTTTTTAATGTCCATTTAGCAGATTTTTGCTCACAGCCCTATGGGGTTGCAAACAAAAATTCATGAGTTGAAAATAATGAAAGTGCGGCATAGCACCGCAAATTTTTTTGCAATGAGCGGTATTGACCCCTTAATGTTAGTAGCGCTATATACTTTCTCCTCTATCTCGCAGTGAAGTAGCAGCTTACAAAATATCATTAACATAACCCTTAGTGTTGGATGTAGTATGGACCACCGCAGATAAATAAGTAAAGCTAGAGGCACCGAAAGGGTGGGAGTGGGTACTAATTATCTGGGTCTTTTGGAGTGGATACGTCCTGAGGGAGGACAAATGTTGCATATAATATTTTACATTGATTTATTGTAAATTGGAAGGGCGATTAGACCATGCCCCTTTAGTACCCAGGCCCCGTGGATTTTTTAAATGTCCTTTGTAAATCCTCATTATTTTGGAGGGTTCGCTGATATGTACTGTATGCTAGGTATTAATGTTATTCATCTGGACACTCTAGTTAAACTTGCCCCACTTACTTCTGCTATGCTGGCCCCATCCTCTGCAGAATTACATGCTGACAGTACTAAGGACAGGGAGGCATCATATCTGTAAGTGGTTTCTTGCCTCATTATTAACTGCTGTATTTGAAGCAAAAAAAATACTGCCTCAAATGACACATGCAATACTTCTGTTCTACCTCTTAAACATAAAGGGCGGAATTTAATGAAGTCTCAGTTCGGCGACCGTGCGGAATGCCGGCCAAACTCTGACTTTTTTTTAAAGGGGCAATCATGTACAAGGCATAGTATAGCTTTGTACATGATTGCTCCCTTAAACAACAATCTAAGTTTGGCCTGCATCCTGCACACCTGCCGAACCAGCCAAAAAGTGACTTTGTAGATGTTCAGTGAATATTCGTTTTAATGGTTGCATCTGAACAATCATCGATAAATCTATGCGCTGATTTTGACCTAAATTTGAGAAACTGAAATGAGGCACATGTATGACCTTGTTAATTCTCCATAACTGTAGATAAAACACTGCAAAGATCATTTCACCAGTTTGTGTCAAGATAAATTGTCATCTCATTCCTTGCAATTGATGAATGATTATGTTATTCTATAATATGCAGAAGAGATACACTAAGTGCTGCACTTTATTTATTATTCTGCAAATTATTGATGGAAAGGTTGCTGTCAGGTTCAGTCTAGCCATGATTATGTCATTGGAGTTGAAATGCGTTTAATAGCCTTTTTACCAATAGAGCAACATAAAAAAATATTTTTCTTGTCCTTCAACATTGTTTGAATATACAATAATAATGTATGGAGAGATTATATAATAACACTCTGGGGTATATTTACTAAAATTCGTATTTTCCCGAATGAGGTTAAAGTTCAATCACGAATGACATCGAAAGTGTGAAGTTGCAACTTTTTGAATTTATTACGACTAATTTACTAAGCTGTCGTATTCTGCATTTTCGTATTTACCGATGTCGATGTCATTCGTATTTTTTTGCAGTGTTTTACGTGAGTGAATTGTAAAACACTGCCGAATTTAACACAATGAATCTCGGCCGGATCTGTGAGATCCGTGCTGGGCTTCATTGTGCACCTTTCGAAAAAAATAAAACATTGTTAAAATCTTGAAAAAAAAATGCGTGGGGTCCCCCCTCCTAAGCAAAACCAGCCTCGGGCTCTTTGAGCCGGTCCTGGTTGAAAAAATATGGGGAAAAAAGTGACAGGGGTTCCCCCATATTTAAACAACCAGCACCGGGCTCTGCGCTTGGTCCTGGTTCCAAAAATACGGTGGACAAAAGCGTAGGGGTCCCCCGTATTTCTGAAACCAGCACCGGGCTCCACTAGCCAGATACATAATGCCACAGCTGGGGAACACTTTTATATTGGTCCCTGCGGCCCTGGCATTACATACCCAACTAGTCACCCCTGGCTGGGGTACCCTGGAGGACTGGGGACCCCTTCAATCAAGGGGTACCCCCCTCCAGCCACCCAAGGGCCAGGGGTGAAGCCCGAGGCTGTCCCCCCCATCCAAGGGCTGCGGATGGGGGGCTGATAGCCTTTTTGTCAAAATTTGAATATTGTTTTTAGTAGCTGTACTACAAGTCCCAGCATGCCTCCCCCGCAAGCTGGTACTTGGAGAACCACAAGTACCAGCATGTGGTGGAAAACCTGGCCCACTGGTACCTGTAGTACTACTACTAAAAAAATACCCCAATAAAAACAGAAGACACACACCTTGAATGTAAACGTTTAATACATACATCCACACCTCCAAACATACATACAGTACTTACCTATGTTCACACGAGGGTCGGTCCTCTTCTCCATGTAGAATCCATGGGGTACCTGTCGGAAAAATTATACTCACATAATCCAGTGTAGTTCAGTCCTCTTCTTTTCTTTTTGTAATCCCTGTACTTTGCAAAATAAAAAAACGGATACACGACCACGCACTGAAAGGTGCCCCATGTTTTCACATGGGACCCCTTTCCCCGACTGCCAGGAACCCCCCCTGACTTCTGTCTAAGAGGGTTCCTTCAGCCAATCAGGGAGCGCCACGTTGTGGCACCCTCCTGATTGGCTGTGTGCTCCTGTAGTGTATGTCAGGCAGCACACGGCAGTGTTACAATGTAGCGCCTATGCGCTCCATTGTAACCAATGGTGGGAACTTTGTGGTCAGCGGTTGACCGAAAGTAACCAACAGGATAAACAATAAATAACAGAAAAAATAGGAGTAGCACAGTTATCCCTTAATGAAATGAGCCTGAAGAAGCTCTGTATATGTTAACAATTAAAATGGTTGTTTGCATTCTCAAAAAAAATCACAAGCATTTTCCCTTAAAAACAACAATATAATCCCCTAAAAATTTTTTTACAATCTCACCATAATTAAATATTTTTTTTGTTAATGCTCCTCATATCTAGACACGTAGACATTAGTTTAAATGTTTCTGCACAAATTGAGACATGGTCTTCATCTTGGAGATAAGGGCCACCAGCCAGTTTCGGAAAATATAGGGGAAAATGTATCAAAGCTTAGAGAGAGATACATTTGTAAGCAGAGATTAGTGGTTCAGATTTGGTTAAATTCTAGCCCCCCTCTCCACCACCACCCAGTAACCAAGTAAATCTGAGCCCTGGCTCGGATTTTCCTTCGAGACGTGGATTCCGAATTGAGGCAAACGTTCATCATCCCAGTGTAGTATTCTTGCAGTTTTTTTATTCTATATAAAGACCCTGCATTGTTGAATCGGCATGATTTTACTCCAGTCGCGCTAATGTATGCTGTTCTGTGTTCTGCTGTGTCCATGCACAAGTACCTTCTGTGTACATTCACAAGTGCTGTGTTCTGTTGCGATCAAGTCTGAATTAGGCCCTTTGTTCATGTGCATAGAAAAGTCCTTTCAATCCCCTCAGTGTGAGCTGAACTCCAAATGTAAAAAAATTAATAAATGTTGTTATATTGTTTGTGCTGTTCTGTGTGCTGTACCCCAGTGCAACTTTGATCACATATATAGAAAAGTTCTTTGAATCCCCTCAGTATGAGTTGAGCTGTGGATTTAAAAGAAAAAGTATAATGTTCTATTGTTTGTTCATGTATATAGAAAAGCCCTTTGAATCCCCACAGTGGCCCTTAATCAGTAAGGCATGCAAAAGTACAAAAAACATAATCTAGTGATGTTTGTACTTCTGCACATGTGCAGGGGCCACAATGTGCATGAGTGAACCTTTTACAGTGCAATCGCATTCCAGAAGGATGCAATTGCACTATGATTGATAGTGTTTGCAGCCGGGTGGAAGTCAATGCAACTTCTTAGAGGAGTGATCCAGACAATGGAGTGTCCTGGCCTTTTTTGGAAGCAGCCACATGACGTCACATGTGGCTGCTGCAACCCAAAAAATGGCGTCAGTCCACTTGCATATGCAAGGGGTCATCCCTAATTCCTGACTTGGCACTTCGATCACAATTGTTTTGCAATTGCATCACTGGCTGCCCATTAGCATGCTGTGTGGCCTTGCCCTGCACCGGGCAGACCCCAGCATGCAATAGAAACAGTAGCAGATTCTGATATTTAGCTGAACCTGCTACTGATACTGAATGGGGTCCAGTGTGAGCTGAGCTGCAAATGTAAAATATATAAAATACATATTGTATATTGTTCTATAGTTTGTACTGTTCTGTGTGCTGTAACCCAGTGCAACTTTGTCACATATATAGAAAAGCCCTTTAGTTATTGGTCTAAAAAATGTAATTGTACCCACTGTCCACTTAACCACATATATGTGGACAAGCTGTAGTGGGTAAACTGAAAATGACATCACTGTGACAACCCACTGGGTGGGTGAAATGCCTTCAACAGCAGCAGTATCTAACAAACAGTGCCAGCTCATTCAGAGGCAGGCTACTCTGTGTATCACAAGCTTCATTAAGAGGCATCCCGCTGACAAATTCTTAGAAAAACTATGGAGTATCATACAAAAATGTCTTACCCACTTGGACTCTCCTCAGGATTTGTGTTTTCTGATAATTCCACAAATATTGTGAAAGCATTACAGCTTCATGCATGAGATGTTGTCAGTGGCCCCAATTTTTTGGGACATTTTTAGCATTCAGCAACTGCATGCAGGAGATTGCAGCAGCTGCATGATCAGTTCAATCTGCCCTATCACCAATTAAAGCAAGTGCTTTATGAACTTCAGCGTATGGACGAACAGGAAAAAAGCCATCCATAGCTACACAACAAGCCATGACATTGGGATGGAGGGTGAATGTACCTAACTCCAGCACAGTTGAGAATATTTTCCATCTTGTGTAAGTGCTAAAACACTTTGAAGTAGTCAAAATGGATAACAGAAAAGTACCTTGGCACCAACAAAGAATCAGCTGCACACAGGGTGATCTAAAAGGTATCCCCAATACCAAGGATAAAATGGGTAAGGTGAAGTAAGACCAGATGTCGTGTGCTTATAAGATTAATGAAAAAAGGGGTACTTTCCTCACAAGTCTTCTGCTAAATACAGAACTAAGTTCAATACAAGCCACGATATATGCCTTTCAAAAGTATTCCGCAGCTAGGATGATTGTGTGTCAATCCCCTCACAGGTCCTCTGTCGGCAACCTTTACCACAAACGCTCCCCAGAAACGAAATTCATATAGGGAAAACAGAATTCCAGATATAGTGTAGTAGGTTCAGAGAAAAGTAATTTTAATATATACAAATACAAATTGCCAATATATAAAAGGTAATAGAGGGAGAATTACCACAAATAATAATAAAATCAGCATTGAATAATGAGTCTCACTGGAAAGAATACAGCTCAAATATCCCCTGATATAAAAAGGTAAAGTTGGAGGTTTGCTGGATTTTCAAGAAATATGTGCCTTTGATGTTACGAGGAAGCTGGCTCTGGGACCCGTCTCCCAAAGTGACACACAGTTCCGTCCGTCAGGTGAAGCTCTTTGCCACACAAGTTTCTCCTGTCATGCAGTGCCGACCGGTTTTGGGATCTCTCCCTTCATCAAGGCTGTATGACAGGAGCTATGCTAAGTCTGGGCTATTTATGTTCTGTATGTAAATCACTTCCGGGTCAACAAGGTCACCTTGTATGTAAATCACTTCCGGGTCAACAAGGTCACCTATATATTCTTACATCGAGTTTCCCCTCCACAGATTCAAAATTGTTGTGTAGTCTAAACATAGCAGCTTTGCATAATAAAAACTATAAAACACAACCTATCTAAACTCAACTTTTAGTGGGAGGACCTAGCCTCCGTATTTCCGTACTTCCGATACACAAAATTTTAATAATACTGGGGATCTCATAATTTTATGTTAATATCACGTTGGTGGTACTCGTGGATTATTTACTTAAAAAAGCCGTCTCCAGGAGTACCTGGAAATATTAAGGATCTCCTGAATGTATCTAGGAGTCCACCGCAGCTGACCATTTTAAAAAAGACAGCCCCAAAAGGTCTCTATGGGGGTTGCTGAAATGCCAAATTTATGAAGGTCCAGAATGAGAAGCATTCTGGATCTTGGTCTGGTAGCTAGCACCATCTTCACGCATGTGTCATTGTAGCTGGCATGGAATTAAGTCTCCTGCTAATCTGTGATGAATCAGAAGCTACTATATGAAAAAAACTGTGATGACCGGTCGCTTTCTTCTTTCATTCTCAATCTCTGATTTTCTGATGGTGTGTGTCTGTTTAATTGTCATTTAGCTTTGCAAAATCTGGAGGGGTGGGGGGATTTATATGCACTTTTATCTAATTTAGCTACTGAATCCCTGTTACTGGCTGTGTTGTACAATATTGCATTTAGAAGTATTGAGAATTAGGAAAATGCAGGTGCACACTCTAAGCATTATGAACACTGATAATGAAAACAATTATAATAAACTCTACAATTTAACACGGATGAAAACTGAGGTTCTTAGCACAGTTTTGGGCAAAAATTTATTCACACCTATCGCATCACGGTGATCTCATCAGGTGGGTGCCTAAGTGTTAAGAATTACCAGGCACCTTTTCAGTTATGATTTTAACAGCAAGTCTAATCTAATGGGCACATCTCAGGTCAGGCACCTAAGGGTATATTTACAAAAGTGCAGGGTTTTAGAAATGGGGATGTTGGGGGTCATTCCGAGTTGATCGCTCGCTAGCTATTTTTTGCAGTGCTGCGAACAGATAGTCGCCACCTATAGGGGAACGTATGTTTGCTTTGCTAGTGTGCGATCGCATGTGCAGCTGAGCACTACAAAAAAGTTTTGTGCAGTTTCTGAGTAGCTCAGAACTTACTCAGCCGCTGCGAACACTTCAGCCTATTCTTGTCCGGATTAAAAAAGAGGAAAGAAAGTCGGCTGCGCTTGGGGTGCTT
This sequence comes from Pseudophryne corroboree, assembly GCF_028390025.1. NCBI lineage: Eukaryota > Metazoa > Chordata > Amphibia > Anura > Myobatrachidae > Pseudophryne > Pseudophryne corroboree. The sequence goes on along the minus strand of NC_086453.1, from coordinate 243,216,450 downwards.
TACAAATGGGTATGGATCATGGAGAGTTGACAAACTTCTATATAAAATAGGTTTATTATGATATAAAATACATCAACAGCAGAAAAAATAAATCATATGCAACATAATAAATAGATAACTATACTCTGAAACACCATTATGTAAACACACAGTATCAATCGAGCTCTCTGTATGATGTTCCCCTGATTCAGGGTTTAAGATTGATACTTGTTAACAATTGTAACCAGGATGAAACTTAAATAGTTACAATTTAACTCTGCAGTATATTGTGGCTAGAAATGGGTGGAAACAGCAAAAGTTTTTTCCTCCAATAATTGGAGAGTTGACCTTTCTAATTGAGTTTTAATTAGCTTTTATTAGCCACACATGGCAGTATGTCTATTAATGCTATATATAGGATGAACACAGTGGAGGTGGTATTCCTTTGAAAAAGTCACGTTAATCGTGACGAAACGCGTTAGGCTCCTCCCCTTTTTTGTCTCTGATTCACCAGCACCACAGCTCCAAGAAACTCTGCCCTCAACGGAGAGTTATCCAGTCTGCACGACGGCTATATTGCTATTTCTGAACGGCAATTGACGGCTGCAACTAGCCGTGGGACATTGCTAGCTCTGACAGCTGTTCCCGGCAGTGGGAAAACTACAGCCCGTATCACCGTCCTACAGCTATACCTGGTGGTGAGACAACGCCAGTCTGTATCATCTAAACGGCTATTTGGCCGTGGGACAGCGCCTCAGTCTCGTGCATGCCGGTGCGGCGGCTCTGATCGGCATCGCACCTGTGAGTCTCCACCGCAATTAGCGGCAACAGCGTGTGTTCTTCTGATGTCCTGGAAGATGTGTTAATACCTATGCTCAGGGCACCTAAAGGATTTCCACCAGCCCTAGGTATAACACAGGTAATCATCCTGCATCCGGGACTCACAAATTCAACAGTAAATTGGGATAAATACTTCCTCATTAAATCTCTCTCCTCAAACATCATACGGTGGGCTCAATACAGGACTATACCGAGGACGCTCGGTAGTACCAGCCCATAGGAGAGGTAAAACTGCATACTGTTTATTTTATTTCTGACCGCTGGGCCCTTGTCTTTTTGTCTCCGATTATTGGAGGAAAAAACTTTTGCTGTTTCCACCCATTTCTAGCCACAATATACTGCAGAGTTAAATTGTAACTATTTAAGTTTCATCCTGGTTACAATTGTTAACAAGTATCAATCTTAAACCCTGAATCAGGGGAACATCATACAGAGAGCTCGATTGATACTGTGTGTTTACATAATGGTGTTTCAGAGTATAGTTATCTATTTATTATGTTGCATATGATTTATTTTTTCTGCTGTTGATGTATTTTATATCATAATAAACCTATTTTATATAGAAGTTTGTCAACTCTCCATGATCCATACCCATTTGTAAAGCACCCCAAGCGCAGCCGACTTTCTTTCCTCTTTTTTAATACTGCATCCATAGGCACACGCACAGTGCCTATTATCGGCAGCGCTCAGGTGCGGTTGCATTTCGGTAGACTGATTCATTTATTTAGGCGCTGTCAGTAAGGTGTTTTGGCATTCTATTCTTGTCCGGAATTGACGTCAGACACCCGCCCTGCAACCGCTTGGACACGCCTGCATTTTTCCAAATACTCCCAGAAAACGGTCAGTTGACACCCACAAACGCCCTCTTCCTGTCAATCTCCTTGCGATCGGCTGTGTGAATGGATTCTTCATTAAATCCATCGCTCAGCAACGATCCGCTTTGTACCCGTACGACGCGCCTGCGCATTGCGGTGCATACGCATGTGCAGTAGTGACCAGATTGCAGCGCAGCGAAAAATCCTAGCACGCAAGCAGGTCGGAATGACCCCCGTTGTCCATAGCAACCAATCAGATTCTAGCCATTATCTTCTAGAAGGTGCTAGATAAATGTTAAGTAGAATCTGATAAGTTTATATGGGCAATGTCTCCACTTCTAAAAACCTACATTTAACTTGGTTCCATATACACATTCACTTTGCATTAATTTAATTTAACATATTTTACATCAGTGTCTATATAATAGTCGTATAAGGTCTATCCCATCTCCAACATGCATGTCAAGGGTGCACATCCCCCCTACAATGGTTACCACTGCAATTAGCAATGGGGCAAACCTTAGCAGGAGGCCTGCCCTGTGCTGTTAAGGGGTAAATATATAATGTGATGAGGGGTTGGGACAGAGAGGGGGGTGGAAAGGGATAGAGCTTGGAATGGGATTGAGAAGCACACAGAGGAGGGTGAGCAGGACAGAGTGGGGATGGGATGGGCTAAAGCAGCGGGCAGACGGATGTGACCCAGTATATGCCAGGCCCTTTTGTATAATTGGTTAAAATTTGCAGTCACTTTAATGACTTGGTCCTGACCGACCAGACTGGAAACCTAAATAAATGCATGAGCTGTTTTAAAAGCTCTGAAGGGCTCAGTAGTTATGGAAAATGAAATCACATTTCAGAAGTCATACCTTCCTATTAATTCAGCCCTGTTTTGAAGTGACACATGAAAAACAAGTATAAATAGCTTTTAGTACCAGTTTGATTAGTTCCTCTTTACTGACTCACTCCCTGTTATAAGAAACAATTGTACTTATTTATATCCCATGGAAAGATTATATTTCAAGGTCCACTGATATTCTGCTTAACAAATACCTGATATTTATCTGTTAAATTAATGTTGTTATCATGATTAGCAGCACAAAGCATGAGAGGAATTTATCGTTAGGCACAATGTTGTCAACAAGTAATACACGAAACCTGTAAATTAAAATTTGCAAAAACTTTGCAAAATAATTTGCAATGCTGAATGTTAAGTGGTAAAGGAAATATGTGTCGGTAAATAGCTATGCACACTGTTTTAGTCATTTTTGTTTACTTGGCATAATCAAAGCATTGTAAAATGTACGTTTTTCTAAGAAAAGATTGTCTTATAAATTTTCAGTTTGGAAAGACTTTTATGTCCCGCAAAAATATTTCCTAGAAGTATACTTTTAGACAGTATTACCATGAAGACAAAGTTTTCCACCCCCACCTGCATTTAAAAGAAGACGGGAGGGCTACTAGTCTCTCCTCCATATATAGATATTCAGACGGTCGTACAAGGTAAGTGCATTAAAGTACATTAAATTAAACTTAAAAACTGACAGTGCAGCTTTTGTCCGACCAGTTGCCACTTACAGTACAGTGTGGAGTGTTGGCGTACCTTTTATTATTACCTTTTATTTATATGGTGCCACAAGGGATCTCCAGCGCCCATTATAGAGTTCATAACTGAGCAAAACAAGAAAAAAACACTCACAGTTTGAGACAATATAGGACAAGTACAAGGTATATAAGGCAAACCAGAGATTAGGTGCCATCAAAATGGAGTATTGAGTAAAAGATAGCGTAAATAAGATAAGGAAATGCACATGAGGGGAGAAGGCCCTTGCGAGCTGGCAAACTAAAAGGTGAAGGGCTAACAGACCGAGCTGACACAGAAAAGGTAGACCGTGAACATGGACAAGAGGGTAAGGAGAACAGTTGTCTTGGTTTGGTGATGAAGTATGTCTTGAGATTCCGTTTAAAGTTTTCTAGAGTTTTGAATCTGACGTGAACAGAATTGCAGAAATAGGGAGGAGCATGTGTAAAATTTTGTAGGTAGAGTGGGAGGAGGTAATCAGTTGGTAGGAGAGGTGGTGTGCATTAGTAGAGTGAAGAGGATAGGTGCGATTGTAGAGAGAGATGAGGTCAGAGATGTAAGCTGGTGAAGAGTGGGTGAGGGCTTTGAATGTGAGTGTGAGAAGCTTGAATTGGATTCTGAATAGGAAGGGGAGCCAGTGAAGGGCTGTAAGAGAGGGTAGGTGGGTGTAATACATTTGTTGAGGAAGAAGAGATGGGCAGCAGCATTGATGATAGATTGTAGTGGAGAGAGATGTATGTCAGTGATGCCAGAAAGGATGAGATTATAGTAGTCTAATCTGGAGATGACCAGTGAGTAGATGCGTGTTTTAGTAGCATCCTGGGTGAGAAAAGGTCTGATCCTTGAAATGTTTTTTGAGATGGAAATGGCAGATTTGTGAGAGATACTGAATTTGTGTTTTGAAGGAGAGGGAGGACTCAAGGATTACTCCAAGACAGCGCACTTGAGGGCTAGAGGATATAGTAGTGTCAACAATAGATAATGAAATTGCAGGAGGTGAGGTTATGCGAGAGGGAGGAAAGATGATCAGCTTAATCTGAGGCATTTTAAGTTTCAGAAAGCCCTGGGACATCCAGGAAGAGATAGCAGAGAGACAGTTGGAGACATGAGTGAGGAGAGCAGGGGAGAGGTCAGGGGAGAAAAGGTAGAGTTGAGTATTATCAGCGTAGAGATGATATTGTAAGTTAAAAGAGCTAATGTGCTAACCTAAAAAGGATGTGTAGAGAGAGAAAAGGAGAAGCCCAAGAGCAGAACCATATGGAACCTACTGGTAGAGGAAGTGAGGCAGAGGTGGAGTCATGAGAGAAGACAGAGAAGGAATGGTGAGAAGTGTAGGATGACAGCCACGAGAGGGCAGTATCATGCAGATCAAGGGAGAAAAGGATTTGCATGAGGAGAATGTGGTCCACAGTGTCAAATGCAGCAGAGAGGTCAAGGAGAATAAGCAGAGAGTAGTGGCGCTTTGATTTAACAGCAAGGTCATTGCAGACTTTCGGAAGGGCAGTTTCAGTGGAGTGGAGAGGATGGAAACCAGACTGTAATGCGTCCAGCAGTGAGTTGGAGAAAAGAAAGACAGAGTGGTGGTTGTAGACTATATGTTCAAGAAGTTTGGAGGAAAAAGGGAGAAGAGAGATGGGTCAGTAGTTGGAGAGGGTGTTTGGATCAAGGGTAGGTTTTTAAGAATGAGGGACATAAGTGCATGCTTGAAGGCAGAAGGGACAGTACCTGATGAGAGGGAGATATTGAGAAGATGGGAAAGATAGAAACATGCAGAATTAGAGAGGTAACGGAGGAAGCGGGAGAGGATAGGGTCAAGTGAGGAGATGGAGGGGGGAGAGGAATAGAAGAGGGCTTTGGCTTCCTCATCAGATACAGGGAAGAAAGATAGCAGAGTCAGTAGGGGCGAAGGGGAGCGGGGTTCAGGGAATGGAGGAGGTGGGTTCAGGAAAAGGAGGAGGGGGTTGCTCAGGGTCTCGTGGGATGTGATGTCCTGTTGTATGGAGACAATTTTGGATGTGAAGTAGGTGGCAAAGTCAAGAGCAGAGAGTTAATTGGAGAGTTGAGGCAGGGTGGACAGAGGAGCGAGTTGACAGTGGCAGTGTTGCCAGAGGTTTGAGGACTGGGAGGAGATGAGGTTTTTGAATTACGATTGTTTAGAGAGGGAAATGGCAGCACAGTAGGATGAGAGGAAAAAATTGTAATGGAGGAAGTCTATCCAGCAGATATCTGGGGCATTTGGAGTGCCAGGGTTGCAGTATTGATTTGCAAGGGTGAATGGTGGCCGGTGGGGTGACAGAGTCAAGTGATATGTTGTATAGGGCTGAAGAGAGAAGTGAGTCCAACAGGAAGGAAAGGGAAGTGGTGTCAGTAGCCTCAATGTTACACTTAGTGAAGCTAGCCTCAGGAGGTACAGATGGAGAAGCAGAGAGAGCTAAGTTAAAAGAGATCAGCTGATGGTCAGAGAGAGGAAACAGGCTTTTGGAGAAAACAAAAATATCACAGCAGTGAGTGAAGACTAAATCAAGCGAGTTCCCATTCACATGGGATGGATAGGAAGTCAACTGGGAGAGACAAAGTTATGATGTGAGGTTAAGGAGTTTAGAGGCAGGGTATTTTGTGGGGTGTTGATAAGGATGTTGGTATCACTTAAGATAACATGGAATGTCTGAGGAAAGGAAGTAAGGAAGCCAAGAATCAAAGTTGTTCAGAAATTAGGAAGGAATGCCAGGGCGATGGTAACTGACAGCTTCTCGAAGATGAACAGGTTGGAAGAGGTATGGACCTAAAGTGAAGAGAATGTAAGTTAGGGTTCCGGCGTATGAGTTGGTATGAATAGCTAGAGGGTAGTAGTACCTCAACGCCACCACCATGTCGACCCTCGTATCGGTTGATATGTGAGAATATGAGTCCTCCAGCAGACAAAGAACAGCAGGAGAAACTGTGTCAGAGAGGGTAATCCAGGTTTCAATGATTGCTAGGAGATGCAGGGATATGGAGTTGAAAAGGTCATGGGTGGGGATCCGATCTGGTACTCCAGAGCATTCCAGGTCTCATTTATAGGTTGACATAAGACTATTTCTAATGCATAAGAATGCACTGACCCTCATTCAGATATGGCTGGAAGATCTATCGCTGCTTACATAGACTCAGCAGCGATAGCACTAATATGGTAATGCAGCAGGAGGCATCACACCTCCTGTTACATTACTGATCCAAACTCTGTCCTCTGGTGCATTATCAGATGATCTCTGACGCCACTGTCTGGCTGCATGACCCATAGGGCATGCCAAAGGAGCTACCAGCAGATCATGCTCTACTCTATTTTACCATATCTTTCCTGTCCACTACTCTTAGCCTTTCCTCTTCTACACCTTATTGTGTACTCTATTTCCATATGAAAGCTTAACATGGACACTTTTTTTCTGCAGCTGTCCTACCCATATTTACTTTCTCAGAAGGTTCTCCTACAATAACTACATAGACCCTAGCATTAGCTTCACATCACCACTGCAATCTACAGTACTTACAAGACTTCAAGACAACACATATAATGCTCCTCAGTGACAAACACATAAGTATCAACAAAGATGGTAGTATCAAATTGAATTGCGAAAGCCTACATCAGAGTTCAACATCAGAGAGAAAGAATAAAAAAATAAAACATAAAAAACACTTCTATAATTAGTGTATAGTTTCCAATTCAGATTAAAGGGCACTAGATAAAACCCATCCCTCAAATGACTCCTTTAACATATAAAGAGAGTACTGCAAGTACAATTAAGGTTATGGAAATACAGTTTGGAACTCTAGATACTCAATTTTTTTTAAATATTAGTTTTATAGACAAAGGAAGGTTACAGGTACAGCAGGATGCTTTCCAACTTTTTGAGAGAAGACAGATCAAGGGACAATATGTTAGAGCTTAAATGTAAAGCAAGTCATTAGTGTCGTACAAATATTGTTATCATAAATCATTTCAAAGCAAATTACAATGTAATCCAAAATTAGCTGTACAGGAGAAGAAACAAACATTTTCAGATAAGGTATAATTGCCATAACTTTCCAAAGAGCAAACACAGATGATACCTGACCCATTTTCTTCACTGAAGGTTAAGCTAATTAATTACATCTCTTAAACTTTTTAAATCTCCAATGGTTTTACTTGATAATTTTTTAAACCCTTTAAAAATATGTTTGTGAGCATTTCTGTCGGGTATGGCTCATGAGATCTATATAACAAAGGTCTACAGTCATTAGATCGACCACTATTGGTCAACATGCGTTAGGTCGACAGGGTTGAAAGGTCAACACATTAAAAATTTGACACAAAAAAGTTTGACACAACATTTTTATTTTAATTTTTTAGTTTTTTCACTGTCAAATCACCTGGAACCCCATTTTCTTCTTTGGGGTCCATAGGCTCCACAGAAATTACCATGGGGTATAGGTGGCTTGGAGATAGCCGGACACCAAACAGTAAACTTTCAGGTCCCAGGATGCACTGGTGCTTCTTCCTGTTTACCCTGCCCCCGGCCCCAGGATTTCCAGTTGTTACTTGGTGCTGACAGGCGCCAGCAGCACCTTTATACAGAGGTTAAGCTGCTCCAAGCTTTCTATTATGATTTTCTTTACTTTTTAGTTATTTGAACGTCAGAGCAAGTAGTGGGGGTGTCCCATGGGGCACCTGCGCTACTGATCCAGCAACCCCTGCCAGCACTGTGATACTGATGACCAGTGATCTCTGCAGGCACCAGCTGGATCTTTCTAGCAAACAGCTCCTTCTGGACCCAGGCCACAGCCGGATATGCAGGGGATCAGGTTAAGGTAATTCCCCACTTGAAGGAATTGCGTGTACTACAGTACATATCAGCCATTAGCCTCTGGTGAGGGAGACCACCGGAGGCACTGACGACAGGGACTGAGTCGCTCGTGGTCCTCCACTAGAGCACCAGGGCTATACTATGAATCTGTATCGAGAGACACTGGCAGGCCAGGTCAGCTAGTTGATTGCATGTCAGCTCCTACTCTGTCTCCTGCAATGGGGTTTCCTCAGCAATTACAACCTGCTTGATATACCATACCTATACATTTACTCTGGATGGATACTCCGACTATGTACAGAGTTTGTCTCAAATGTTTGTGGCTTTTCAGGAAAGAAACAGACCATAAGCCACCAAAGTGCATAGATGTGCTGTAGCTTCACCACAGTCTGTGCAGGCTTCGGATTCTGAGACTTTGAACTGATCAGGAGGGAGATGACACATATTTCTCTGATCCTGAATCTTCCTCTCTTTAGGAAAATGATCACTCTATGTGAATGTTCTGGCTTTAGTGCGCATAGAGGAAAAAGAGCTGGCTCCAAAGCCTAACAAATCCAGTGTTTAAACAACAGAAAGTTGTTAAAGCAGAATTTCCTCAGTTGGATCAGCTTACTGAACTCATGTGGGAAGTCTGGATTACAAAGCTACGTGAAACGTTTAGGTATTTCAGGTCCTACTGGACAAGTGGGGCCTACAGGACGTGTATCTCATGGCCTCACGTCATGACCACAGGCTGCCTGTGTATGAATGCAGAATCAGGGATTCCACAGCCATCTTTGTGGCCACACTGGTGGTCCTCCAGAAAATTCTACCATACAACTTCCCTTCAATCTCACTCCTTCCGAAAGTTCACAAGTTGAAGAAGGAAGGAAGCACAGTGCTTCTTATAGCTCCAGACAGGCTGAGGCAACATTGGTTTGCAGACCTGTAGGGTGTCTCAATAGACACTCCTTTACGCCTTCATCTATGGCCAGATCTGCTAACTCAGGGTTCCTGTTACACCCAGACCTTGCTTGTCTGTCTTGATGGCATGGCTCTTGAGACATCCCTCTTAAGATCTAAGTGCTTATCATGCTTAATAATTCTGATGATGCTCAAGGCTCGTAAACCTACCTCAGCCAGGATTTACTCCTGGATTTGGCACACTTAGCAATAGTGGTGTTCCCCCAAGGGCTATAATCCCAATACCTTTAGAGTGGTGAGAATGCCTTCCTCTAGACAGGCTTGGACTTAGGACTCTGTATGGCATGCCTCTAGTTACAGGTATCTGCCCTGTCAGTTGGGTTCCAGTGAAAGACTGCTTACCTACATGATGTCAAGACCTTTTTTCTTCCAGGGAATTGTTCATCCTGCATTTGTCACTCAGGTGCTCTGTGGGATTTGTCCTTAGTTCTCCAGGCCTTACATGCACCGCTGTTTGAACCTTTGGACACCAAGGACCTTAAGTGGTTGACATGGAAAACACTCTACCTTTTTGCTATTGCCTCTGCTTGCAGAGTGTCTGACCTAGGAGAGTCATTGTGTCACTCCACCTTTTTGGTTTTACATCCAGACAGAGCCATGCTTACAACTAGGTCTGGCTACCATCCTAAAGTGGTCTCCAAAGTTCATATGAATGAAGAGATTGTAGCTTCAGCTTTTCAAACTATGACCACGTTCACAGATGAAGCTTACTAGATGTGGCATGCACACTTCAGATTTATTTGGATTGAAACAAATTTCTACATAGATCAGATACTCTAATTGTGTTATACGGATTTCACAAAAGAGGCTGGCCTGTTAAGAAGCAGACATGCTTCGAATTACTATTTCTCTGGCATACACGGAAATAGACCTCCTGGTTCCAAATACCATCAAGACCTACTCCACTAGATCTGTGGGACCCCTCATGGGCGGCGATTCTTTGGCATCTGCTGAACAATTGTGCAGAGCAGCCATATGGGCTTCATTCAGCACCTTTCTCTGTTTTTATTCATTCGATAACTTTGCCTCCCAGGATGCTGCCTTTGGGCAATCGGTTCTACTTACAGCTCAGGAGGAATATTCCCTTCTTACGGGAAACTGCTTTGGGACATAACCATGGTAATTCCTGTGGAGCCGATGGACCCTGAAGAAAAAAAACAAGAGTTGGGCTTGTTCCCTTAACTGGATTGCCTGGGGTTAGGGGTGGGGTATACGAGAAAGCATCGGTGTATCCTGTGACTTGAAAGTTTAAATGTTTGGTGCCTGGTTCTATCCAAACCACCAATACCCCATGGTAATTCCTGTGACGCCTATGGATCTCGAAGAAACAGAATTAACAATGGTAAGTCTATCATAACTCTTGTTTTATGTACCTCGCTTCACTCACCATACTTTGGGCAAGGTTACTATTCTCAATCATAGTACACATGGATGGTAAAGTATGGAAAAGTAGATAAAAATGCCAAAAACTAAAAAAAAAAGCTGTGTAGACCATGTGTGCCAACCATTTGCACCTGTCGACCTTTTGAAACTGTTGACCATAAGCAATATCAACCTTTTACATGTCAACCTACTGTGTTGTCCATGTCAACCTTTCGACTATGTCGACCTACTGAATGTTGACCATTAGTGGTCGACCTAATGACTGTCGAACCTTTACATGGTTGACCTAAAGCCCAGACACCATCTCTGTTGCTTTTAAATCTGTAACTCAAAATTACAAGAACTCATTATTTGATAGTACAGTCTGTTATTTGCAGAAATCAAATTGGTTTTATTTGGACAATAAGCTTTTTTTGAAATCTAAATCTAAAAAAATGTAATTCAACACATTGGAAATGGCAAAATGTCAGACCCAGGTGTATTATTATTCATGGATTCACTTTTCATCTTGTATCATGGAAGTACAGCACCTCTTTGAAACTCTCTAATCACATACACCAACTGCATGACTCATACAGTTGCTAACTGTTATAGCTCAACCCCTTATTATTCTACAAAGGTACAGGGCAAAGGTGTCTAAAACATTTCCAATTCCTGTGAAAGATTTTCAGACATTAACAATATAATTACCATTAGTGTAATACAGAAGTGTTTCCTTTTATCGCTTTTGAAATTGTTAGTAAATGTCTCCAGTTATTTTCATGTTTTAAAATACTGTATCACAGAAAAAAAATTGGAAATTTTTATCCAACAACACAGAAATATATGATCTTAACTATATATCATTATTGACTATGGGCCTAATTCAGCATGAGTTGTAGTTTTGCGAAAATTCGCAAAAAGACAACTCATTCCACTAGACTGCCGGGTACCGCCCAGCACAGGTCAAGGCCGCCCCACATGCCGGGTACTACCCACCCACTAAAATGCAAGTGCCAATATTGCAGAATATTTGTAAAACTCAAAAGAATTAGGACTATTTAACTGTATAATCAACCAATGTCCTCTAACTTCCTTATCCCATACAAATGTTTCCTATTAGAATTAAAAATTAAATTATAATAATAGTGCACAAATCAGTTTAGTATTTTTTTTTCTGGGCAGGAAAGAATTTAGGAACTCTTTCTGAAAGCTACTATTGAGAAAGACTCAGGGAGCATAGTCGTATTAAGAATGGGTGCAGGGTATGTGGTGCACATGGACCAGGGGAAACCCCACATCACACACCCTACACCCACAGGACACTTACCTTGGCCCAGCAAGCAGATCTCTCCTTCTCTGCTGCAATATCTACTCAGTGACAGCTTTGGGAAGATAGTGCTGTACAGTAAAAGTCTAGACTCTGGCTCTATGGTATGGTATGCACTGGCAAATTGCAGAGGAGAAGGCATGCACTTACTGGTTCAAAGTAAGGTGCGAGGTTAAGGGCCCGAAGTTTATTGGAGGGGACACTCTGCACACCAACTACCTTGGGCGTTAATGTGACCCAGTTAGGAATTATTGGTTTTCCAAATTTTATAACTTTCTCACATTTAAGGTGGGTACGCACTAGACAATAAGGATAAAGATTTCCCTTGAAATATTCCCAGCTGCGGAATGAAGAATAAAGTGCATACACACTGAATGATATAGTAGACAATATCGTTCAGTGACGTCACCCTTCCCATCCATAAACATGCAATCATGAAATATATAGCCTAAACTGGACTTTATGAGCAGTTGATAAAGATAAATGATAATGGGCCTAATTCTGAGTTGTTCGCAGCAACAACTTTGTTAGCAGTTGGGCAAAACCATGTGCACTGCAGGGAGGGCAGATATAACATGTGCAGAGAGAGTTAGATTTGGGTGGGGTGTATTCATACTGAAATCTAAATTGCAGTGTAAAAATAAAGCAGCCAGTATTTACCCTGCACAGAAACAAAATAACCCACCCAAATCTAACTCTATCTGTACATGTTATATCTGCCTCCCCTGCAGTACACATGGTTTTGCCCAATTGCTAACAAACTTGCTGCTGCGATCAACTCAGAATTACCCCCAATGACCTGCGGAAACGCGCATAGTTATTGTTACATAGTGCATACACACTTGACGATATGCACAAAAATATCTTTATCATGTACAGTATATCGTCCACTTGGATCATCTAATGTTTATGCCCCTTTTGCTGTATTTAAAATGGTGCAGACTGGTTAATTTCTGGTGCAAATTTCACCCACAAGCTGTCAGGAAGCAAGACTCCTTGCACCATACTACACAGGTACACAACTGCATACAACAGAATTCCTCAAAATTTATAATTTTATTCACAGATACACTAAGGTTCCACGGGGTAATTCCAAGTTGATTGCAGCAGGATTTTTGTTAGCAATTGGGCAAAACCATGTGCACTGCAGGGGAGGCAGATATAACATGTGCAGAGAGAGTTAGATTTGGGTGGGGTGTGTTCAATCTGCAATCTAATTTGCAGTGTAAAAATAAAGCAGCCAGTTTACCCTGCACAGAAACAAAATAACCCACCCAAATCTAACTCTTTCTGCACATGTTATATCTGCCTCCCCTGCAGTGCACATGGTTTTGCCCAATTGCTAAAAAAAATCCTGCTGCGATCAACTTGGAATTACCCCCCCCCCCCCCCCATATACAGTATGCTAGAAACATAATAAATACCTATTTGTATTGTATCTACAGTAAGTATAATACTTTGTGGGGATACCGAAATTTCAGGTGTACATAATCAACACTTTTATACATGGTGTTCTAATAGTATTTCTACCACTTGTGAAGTCTGTGACCCTGAGGGCAATATAGTATAAAGATTTGAGCTGCTGAAAGAGAGAAAATCTTTTGCTAACTCTAATTCTAACACGTACCGTACCTTCAAGCTAGACATTAAATAAACTCACCATTTTAGGTTATTTCTGATCCATTTACTTCTAACACAATGAAAAGTATAAGTCACATGGCTAAATCTTAGTTCAATATTATCTTTTCATATGAAGACCAGTCACATGGTGTGAAATGCTGGTCACAGACACACCAATAGTGGCAAAAGGATCTTTGAGGAATTATAATTTGTTGACCTATTTTGAGAAAACAATGAAAGCATTATCAGCTTTCTCTCTCCTGAGGTATATAAAAAAATATTTAATAGATCTTATATCTCTCAAGGGTTTAATATATAGAGTCTGTAGATACTGTAGGTCAACAACCTGCTTTACTCTAAGTCATCCAAAAGGCAATTGGAGTATTTATAGGTATATAAGAGCTAGTGGGTAGTATCCCAATTCCTCATGTTTTTATTTTTTGTTTCAATCTACTTATTGCTATATCATGTGTGGTGCATTTATATAATTATTATGCACTCTTTACTTTAAATAATGTTTCTTTGTTAATGTTTTTTTATTTTCTATTCTGAACATTGCCTTTGTTTAAATTCTTATCTCAATGAGTGCTCTTTGTACATCTGGTTAATAATAATAATAATAATAATAATAATATTTCTATAGCACTTTTCTCGCATTTGGACGTAAAGGGCCTGACGTAATGGAGTGTGAGACAGCCAGAGTGTTCGGGCCAAACTCGTATATTTTTTTAAAGCAGCAAACATTTACAAGGCAAAATCAGGTTGGTTTTGGAACATTTACAAGGCAAAATCAGGTTGGTTTTGCCTTGTAAATGTTTGCTGCTTTAAAAAAACATACGAGTTCAGCCGGAACGCTCAGAGCTCCGGAATCTCAGAGCTCCGGCCATCTCGAACTCCATTACATCTGGCTCAAAGTGCTTTATATTTGCATTTTGTTTTTGTTTTTCAGAAAGGACATTTGTGAAATGCCTGGATGAACAGGTAAGTCTTGAGTCTGTTTTTTTAAGGATTCTACAGTGAGAACTCTCAAACTGTGTGGGGAAGGGAGTTCCATAGAGTCAGTGCCTCAAAGTTAATAGTTCAAGCCCCAGATGAATTCAGTGGGATTCTAGGTAGTCCTTCATCAACAGATTGCAGTAATTGCGGGCAGTATGGAATGAGAAGCTGCTATAGGTAATTTGGACACTGGTTATGTAGGATTTGAAACTCAGTAAGCCAATCTTGAAAAAGATTCTCCATCTTACAGGCAGCCATTGGAAGGAAAAGAGTAGAAAATGTGTGTTAAGTGGCTGGCAAATTGGAAATGTTAAGCTGGGTACACACGGCTCGATCAAATTGTGCCCTGCAGGGGGGGGGGGGGGGCGGCATCAGCAAACGGCTGCATGGGGGGGTGCTCAAAAGATCAGTGGCTGTCACTAGCGACTCTTGGGTGCATGCATCACCATCTGCATCGGTCCTACACACAGACGTACAATTGTGTAATCGACCCGTGTGTATGCATCTTAAGAATCTGCAATAGTTGATTAGTGATGGGAGGCTCGTATCAAACTGGTGCAGGAAATACTGAGCTGTTAATAGCACCTCTGTATTTATTGATTGATAGATTGATTGTTGTTTTTTAACTGTTTCTTTTATGGAGCAGCATATTCAGTATGAAAATGAACTAAGAGCAATAAAGTAAACATGTTGATTTTATGTTACATTTGATAACGTTTATACATAGGTAAATTATATTTTTTCCTGTATGTGCTTTATAAGATACAGTACCATTTATTGTACTAATTTAAATGCATTCTCTCCACATCGGCTTAATTGTATTTTTGTATGTTGTATTTTTTATGTTTATCAGTCAAAACTTTCAAAATTAGATTTTTGAAAGTAGTGCCAGGAAAGATTTTTCTTTGTTTTTAAATATACTGCAGCTGTGATCTTGAAAGGCTTTCTGGTCTCAGCGGGGATCTATATGGCTAATTATTCAAATTACAAATACCACTTAGCTGTAAGCAGGAGACAAATGTGCATTTTTCTAAGGAGATTGCTATCTAAATATTCTATAATTAATCTATTTATTTTCATTAAAAAGATGCAAAATCACTCACTGGGAAATTGCCTAAACAAGCAGGATTTATCTAGGTGTTATCAGAAGAGACACAAGAAATTCAAAGTTTTTCATTGTTCACTGTAACTTTGGTTGCTTACTACACAAAATGATACCAATGTCTTACAATATATATGTAGAGTAAAAGAATAAAAGCTAAATGCATAAGTACAGTATATATGCAATTTACTAATCAATACATAAAGAAAATCCCATTATAGTATTGCAACAGATATTTGCCCTCATTCCGAGTTGTTCGCTCGCAAGCTACTTTTAGCAGCTTTGCACACGCTAAGCCGCCGCCTACTGGGAGTGAATCTTAGCTTATCAAAATTGCGAACGAAAGATTAGCAGAATTGCGAATAGACACTTCTTAGCAGTTTCTGAGTAGCTCCACACTTACTCGGCATCTGCGATCAGTTCAGTCAGTTTCGTTCCTGGTTTGACGTCACAAACACACCCAGCGTTCGCCCAGACACTCCTCCGTTTCTCCAGCCACTCCCGCGTTTTTCCCAGAAACAGTAGCGTTTTTTCGCACACACCCATAAAACTGCCAGTTTCCGCCCAGAAACACCCACTTCCTGTCAATCACATTACGATCACCAGAACGAAGAAAAAACCTCATAATGCTGTGAGTAAAATACCTAACTGCATAGCAAATTTACTTGGCGCAGTCGCACTGCGGACATTGCGCATGCGCATTAGCGACTAATCGCTCCGTTGCGACAAAAAAATAACGAGCGAACAACTCGGAATGACCCCCATTATTGGTGAGCATTGTGGCATAATAAACGGTCTTCATGACTTATCATTAACTTATGACTTACAAGTGTTGAATTTATAGAATATTTGTATGCATGATATTATTCAGATTTAAGTTTCTTTTTCATTCATTTACATATGTGAAACTTACCGGTGAGGCTATTTAATATAAAATCTGGAATAAAAAAATGTGCATTTTGATAAAATTGAGTTTACAATATTTTTTATATTTATTACAGTTAGTATTATTTATAAATGGATTCCTATTTTTTGTATCAAGCATTTTGACATTTTTTATTTTGTAATATTTGCACTGAGTGATACCACAACTGTCCAATATAATAATATGTTCTATAAATACCGTACAACTACACTACAACTATGAATGACTGGACTCTGGTTGCATGCTGGAACATTTTGCATAAAAAAATTAGGTTTTTCGATAGCCTTAAATGTTAACATCAGCACCACATACAAATATTTATAAGTAATGTTTTTTTTTATCAACAGTAATGCAGTTGAAGGTTGTTCACCTAGGGGACTGAATAATCAAAGCCTTCTCTCCATCCACAGTGTAAATTGTCAGTAAGTAGTCCATTTGGACCAAATAATTACTAACAAGTACAAGTGAGCAGCATCCCAACTGTATTATGCATTCCAACTGTATTACGCATATACTGTATTATATTTAGAGATGAGCGGGTTTGGTTCTCCGAGATCCGTACCCCCCCCCCCCCCCCCCGAACTTCACCTATTTTACACAGTTCCGAGGCAGCCTCGGATCTTCCAGCCTTGCGTGGTTAACCCGAACGCGCCCGAACGTCATCATCCCGCTGTCGGATTCTCGCGAGATTCATATTCTATATAAAGAGCCGCGCATCGCCGCCATTTTCACTTGTGCATTGGAGATTGAACGGAGAGGACGTGGCTGCGTTCTCTCCCTGAAAAGCTCCGTAATCTGTGCTCAGTGTGCTGCAAATATCTGTGCTCAGTGTGCTGCAAATATCTGTGCTCAGTGTGCTGAAAATATCTACGTTCTCTGCCTGAAAACGCTCCATATCTGTGCTCAGTGTGCTGAAAATATCTGTGCTCAGTGTGCTTTATTGTGGGGACTGGGGACCACCAGTATAATAGTAGTATAGTACAGTAGGCCATTGCTGTATCTTGCAGCTCTGTGTCACTGCAAGTATCCATTCCATCTGGGCTGAATTTTTGTGAGCAGTATATATAATATTACAGTGCAGCATTTTGGTGACCAACAGTATATAGTTGTACAGTAGGCCATTGCTGTATCTTATAGCTCTGTGTCACTGCAAGTATCCATTCCATATCTGTGCTGCATTATTGTGAGCAGTATATAGGACAGTGCAGCATTTTGGTGACCAGCAGTATACATATATACTACAGTACAGTAGGCCATTGCTGTATCTTGCAGCTCTGTGTCACTGCAAGTATCTATTCCATATCTGTGCTGCATTATTGTGAGCAGTATATAGTAGGACAATGCAGCATTTTAGTGACCAGTAGTATACATATATAGTACAGTACAGAAGGCCATTGCTGTATCTTGCAGCTCTGTGTCACTTCTAGTATCTTGATCAGTGCTGCATTGTTGTGACCAGTATGTATACTGTACTGTGTGACGTGTGTTATACACCTGGTGATTACTGATTATACATCCTGTAATCTGTACTGAGCGATGTGTGAGATACACCTGGGGATTATACACCCTATATACTGTACTGTGCGACGTGTGTTATACACCTGGTGATTACTGATTATACATCCTGTAATCTGTACTGAGCGATGTGTGAGATACACCTGGTGATTATACACCCTATATTATTATTATTATCCTTTATTTATATGGCGCCACAAGGGTTCCGCAGCGCCCAATTACAGAGTACATAAATAATCAAACAGAAAAACAGCAACTTACAGTTGATGACAGTATAGGACAAGTACAGGGTAAATAAACATAGTTACATCAGCAGATGACACTGGAATAAGTATCAGGTGGCAGAAGACTGCTGGATGTGGTACAGTTGTAGATTATTAAAGTAAGACAAAGGATAAGCACATGAGGGAAGAGGGCCCTGCTCGTGAGAGCTTACAATCTAAAGGGGAGGGATAGACAGACATGGGTGACACAGATGGGGTACATAGAGAACGTGGAACAGAGGGTTAGGATGAGATTTGGCTGGCTTTGGTGAAGAAGTGGACCCCCAGAAGGCACAAGTCAATACTTAACATTGCAACATTTTACTGGGCTATGCAGGAGAAAATTAAAAATAGGGAAAAAAAAAAAAAGAATCGATACCTTCTACCACTTTCAAAAAGGTCAATGGAAGCTGAAATAATGTACAACTACCTCATGGAAGCCAGATACAGTATACCAAACAGTACTTAGCAGAGTTAGGAATGAGTGCTTATGAAATACAGTAACATTTTGTCATAATATTTCAGAAACTGCATGGCTGGTCTCTTGCACACTTTTGCTCTAATACACCACCTGCTTTAGGATTTATATTCAAAAACATTATGTCTCCATAATCCCAAAAACGTCAGTCTTCTTGGAAAGTGGTTTGTTCCTTTGTAAGGGAAAGAGAACAAACGTTCTCAAACAAAGGTTTCTTAATTTCTTTTTCCTCTGGGGGGAAGGGATTGTGGATTCGCAGGAATATCTGAGCATTTCTGTAATCAGAAAGCAGCGACTTTCTACAAATGTTTACGAATAATTCCAGTGATTTTGTCATTTTCTTCCAGTGATTTGGACCAATAAATAATTCCTGTGATTTTGTCATTTTCTTCCAGTGATTTGGACCAATAATACCATTGATTAGAATGAATAATTCCTGTGATATTGAGGTGTTTGTGTCGCTTAGCTTAGCCATCCAGCGACTACAGTGCACCTCTTTTTCTCTTTTCTTTGCATCATGTGCTGTTTGGGGACTTTTTTTTCAAGTGCCATCCTGTCTGAAACTGCAATGCCACTCCTAGATTGGCCAGGTGTTTGTGCCGCCCACTTGGGTCGCGTAGCTTAGTCATCGAGCGACCTCGGTGCAAATTTTAGGACTAAAAATAGTATTGTGAGGTGCGAGGTGTTCAGAATAGACTGGAAATGAGTGGAAATTATGGTTATTGAGGTTAATAATACTATGGGATCAAAATGACCCCCAAATTCTAGGATTTAAGCTGTTTTGTAGGGGTTTTTGAAAAAAAACACCCGAATCCAAAACACACCGAATCCGACAAAAAATTTTCAGGGAGGTTTTGCCAAAACGCGTCCGAATCCAAAACACGGCCGCGGAACCGAATCCAAAACCAAAACACAAAACACGAAAAATTTCCGGTGCACATCTCTAATTATATTATGCATTAGAAGTTTTAACACTAAAATAGACAGTAGTGAAGTGGTTCCTAAACTGGATCCTCAAGGCACCCTAGCAGTCCAGGTCTTAAGTATATCCATGCTTGAGCACAGGTGGTTTAATTAGTATTTTACTTAATTCAATTTAACCCTGTGCTGAAGCATGGATATCCTTAAAACCTGGACTCTTAGGGTGCCTTGAGAACCCAGTTTCGGAACCACTGCAAAATTGTGCAATACATGTAACAATTGCCCTCTTCATAACTCTTTCATTAACCACTCAAACTGCTTTCATTATGGGGCTAATTCACGTTGGATCGCAAATTGCTCCAACCAGAATTTTTGCGGTGGTGCCGCGGGCGCAAGCAGAGCAGGCCGTACTGCTCATGCATCTGCACTTTCTGTGAAGGGCCACATAAAATGCGTTCAATGGAGGAAATGGAGCGTTGCGGAGGCAGGGCATCCCGAATGGTGGGCAGTGCGCCGCGAAAGGGGACATGTCAGGGGCGTGGTCATGGCAGCTGCGTGGCATCACACGCAGCTGCCGCGACAGGTAAGATGGCGCCGGGACTCCTGCAGCCGAATCTAAGCTGCGCCAGCAGGAGTCAACCTTAGTTTCTGCTGACAAGCAAAAATTGTGAGGCAATCTCAATTTCTGCTTGTTGCGCCGATTAATTAATTAATTTTCACCTGTGTGCTGACCTGGGGTGGCCGACCTGTGCCGACATTGTGGGGTCCTGCACCCCAGGCCCATACCTAGTATTAGGGACCCCCAGTGACGGAGAAGCCTTGTCGATCGGCCTGGGGGCTTAACCCTATATCTGCAGATATACGCAACTAAGATCTCCGTATTATCTGACCATTATTATATAGTAATATTATTCACTCGGTGTGCATTAGGGAACACAGTTTTTTTTTCCTACACAGAATTACCCCTCCCCTTTTAGCACCTGAGTGACATTACAATCTGATTGAGCAGCTTTCCACCTTGTGTATTGTATATAGAGAGGCACAAATGGGTCAGCATTAGGAGGGATTGCTGACTCTAGTAGTGCCATAGGGGAAGCCAGGGGTATCCCCAGGTAAGCTGGCTCTCAGATGCTGTAGGTGCCATTACCATGTGGCCTTACACTGGGAATTTAACCCAGATATATTTGTAATTATTTATGGGGTGGGTGTGGGGTGCGGTGGCCCCTGTGTCGGTATGGCTGGGCTGCTTCAGGTCGGCACACCCTAACACTTTATTAACACTTATTATTTTTCCTATCACTTTGTATATATTATTTTAATCACACCACTCACATAGCACTTCTGTGCTTCTTATTAACCCCTATTAATTTTCACCTGTGTGCTGACCTGGGGTGGCCGACCTGTGCCGACATTGTGGGGTCCTGCACCCCAGGCCCATACCTAGTATTAGGGACCCCCAGTGACGGAGAAGCCTTGTCGATCGGCCTGGGGGCTTAACCCTATATCTGCAGATATACGCAACTAAGATCTCCGTATTATCTGACCATTATTATATAGTAATATTATTCACTCGGGGTGCATTAGGGAACACAGTTTTTTTTCCTACACAGAATTACCCCTCCCCTTTTAGCACCTGAGTGACATTACAATCTGATTGAGCAGCTTTCCACCTTGTGTGTTGCGCCGATCAGCAAGCTTGGCGGACTTGCCCAGCGCTGGGTGGCCCCCAGCATGCATGCAAAAGGATAGCAAATTCTGCTGATTAGCAGAATTTGCTATCCTTACTGAATTAGGCCCTTTATCTCTCTTATAGCCTCATCCGATCGCTCCTATTGCTCTCTCTGTTTGTCTCTCATTGGTCCCTAATATTTCTCTTCCCCTTGTTGCAGTTCTTTCCTCACATAGCTCTTCAACCTGACACAGCTCTTTCCTTACACATCTTATACCTCATGCAGCTCTGCCCTTGACACAGCTCTTCCCTCATGCAGCTGATAATGACAAGTGAGTGCTTGAATGAGTATGAGCCAAGCGTAAACTCCTAGGGAATGTGAAATTGGGGACATTCACACAGAGGGTTTGGGTTGATATTTAGGGGATGTTATCCAATTCGGTGTTATGGTTGTGTGTTTAGGGTGGGGTGTCAGGCATTTTGTGTCAAATACTAGCTAGGGTTTGCCTCTGCCAGTTGAAAGTCTAGTGGCTATTGCGCTGCTTTATGGAGGTGTGCTCTCTCTTTCAATACACTGAGCTAGTCTGACTTACCCTACTGGGGGTGATGGCACTGGCTGTATGGCTGGCCCATCATTGGTGTATTGGTGGGAGAGTTGGAGCCTCATTGTTTTATTGGTAAAGTTCAATTGGCTTGGTTAAGCACATGTAGTGAACATCAGACCAGAGTAAGTCGTAATGTCAATGAGCAGTTGACCGTTCTTTGGGGGTCATTCTGACCTATTCGCACACTGCCGTTTTTCGTAGCACAGCAATCAGGTCACTACTGTGCATGCATATGCACTGCAATGTACAGGCGCATCGTACAGGTACAAAGCGGATCGTTGCTGAGCGATGGATTTAACAAAGAATCCATTCGCACAGCCGATCGCAAGGAGATTGACAGGAAGAAGGCGTTTATGGGTGTCAAATTACCATTTTCTGGGAGTGTTTGGAAAAACGCAGGCGTGTCCAAGCGTTTACAGGGCGGGAGTCTGACGTCAATTCCTGGACCAGACAGGCTGAAGAGATCGCAAGGGCTGAGTAAGTTCAGACCTACTCAGAAACTGCACAAAATGTTTTTGCAGAACTCGGCTGCACAGGTGTTCGCACGCTTGCAAAGCGAAAATACACTCCCCTATAGGCGGTGACTATCTGATCACAGCGCAGCAAAAAGTAGCTAGTGAGTGATCAACTCGGAATTACCCTCTTTGTCTCTGCCACCATACTTAGTTTAAAAGTTTGACCGATTTTAATGGCATTTCTGTTGACAGTGTCGTTATTTTAGATAAGTTTACAGTTTATTGTTAGTGGGTATGGTAAAGCATGTGGGGGACACTCAATCTCACATCTGTCAATAGGGGGTTTCTGCTGTTCCATCACACATCTTATCCCTCATGCAGCTCTTCCCAACACAACACTTTCCTTACACATCTTATCCCTTGTGCAGCTCTTCCCTCTGACACAGCACTTCCCTTACACATCTTATTCTTCATGCAGCTCTTCCCTCTGACACAGCTCTTCCCTCACACATCTTATCCCTCAAGCAGCTCTTCCCTCTGACTCAGCTCTTCCCTCACACATCTTATCCCTTGTGCAGCTCTTCCCTCTGCAACAGCTCTTCTCTCACACATCTTATTCCTCATGCAGCTCTTCCCTCTGACACAGCTCTTCCCTCACACATCTTATCCCTTGTGTAGCTCTTCCCTCTGACACAGCTCTTCCCTCACACATCTTATCCCTTGTGTAGTTCTTCCCCCTGACACATCTCTTCCCTCACACATCTTATCCCAATTCTACACCCTGACATAGATTATCCCTCACACAGATTACTCCACATTAGCACAGCTCTCCCACTTCAGATTTCTCGCTTCACATACAGCTCCCGCCCTCATGCAGTTTATCCCTCATACAATTTATCCCCTTTCAGTTCTCACCCTGAAACAGTATATCCCTATAGATGTGAGGAGCGATCTTTTGTGCTTATGAGATCTCAGTGTTGAAAGAGGATCTTCTATACTAGGCCGAATTATGGGTGAGGGGAGAAATATGTGTGTGATGGGGGCTCTGAACCAATATCTTGCCAATATCTTGCCTAGAGCCACGTGAGGCCCTATGTTTATTCATACTGTGACTGCCACATTATGTAACTGAGTGCCCCTGCCACCTCACATCGTAGTCCACCATGCAGTTCTGGTGTGGGATCAGGCCCCCCCTGGTACCTCATCATCTCCCCTTCTTCTGGGCAATTAGCCCTATTTTAATTAGTTCAACCAATAAGTCTACTACTGGGACTGGGAATGTTCCCCTTGGCCTAGGGATGCCGTGAAATTATTTGGACACAATAAAGGTGCCATGAACTGAAAAAATATGGAAACCCTGACTTGTTCTAATGTGAGTTGTAGGGATGAAAGGGAGGACCTGTGTGACTCCAAGTGGGAATCCAATCTGCCCACTGTTTCTCTTTTCCACTGTCACAGCTGTCATCATCAGTACATCACTTGCACCAACCCCAAGCTAGGTGTCAGAAACAGGCATCCCTTCCCCTCATCAACAACTCACAGAAGTATAGCCACACTCACACAACCTGCCCATGACGCTCCCATGAGAAAGAACAGTACAATGTAAACACATTGTTGCTACCCAGTTTCCATCCTGAAACACCCATTTGAAACATGAAACATGTAAATGTGTTGCACATGTGCTGTATGCTGAAACTCGCTGTCTGCATCTGAGATGGTCCAACTCACAATCAACCCCCTAGACTCAGATAAATAAAAACATCCAATTTCAAATATATTTACACTCTCTATGAAAATGCATACATTGGGGTATATTTACTAAGCTCCCGATTTTGACCGATTTGGTGTTTTTTGTTCAAAGTGTCATCTCAGGAATTTACTAAACTCACATCTCGGCAGTGATGAGGGCATTCGTACTTTTTTTTACTGCTGTGTTGTAAAAATACGAATGAATACACCATCGGTCAAACGCGGCTGTTTAGGTATAGAACTCGGTCATTTACTATGCATTCGTATTTGAAATCTCTACCGTGAAAATGCATTTGCGGCCGTGAAAAAAACCAATTCGTAAAAAAATGCGGAAAAAAAATAGACCTGCTTTTGAGAAGCGTGTTTACATGTGTTTCCTATCCTACATTAATCACACCTGAATTTTTTGAAATTTAAAAGGGACCCAAGCACATTTTTCTAATCTCTCACTCTGAAATGGCTGCTGCCATGTGTAGTACTGATTTCTTGTTTGCTGGGGGATACCTGAGACTGCTCCATGAGGCTACAATAAACCAGGGCCAGGAAACTGAACATGGTCAGCAGGTTGTACAGGTGCCGCAGAGGCTGCGCAGGCCTTGTTTTTTTAGGGGGTGTTTAAACTTGAACGCATTGGCCGATGACCAGGTCATACAGATGTTCCGGCTAAATAGAAACAACATTTTCCATCTGTATGACCTTGTAAAACTGGACCTAGACCCTGAGACAGCACGCTCTCGCTCTATCTCAGGCCTGCACAAACTCCTGGCTGTGTTGCACTTTATGGCTACTGGTAGCTTCCAGGCTGTGACTGGCAATGTAATTGGTATCTCCCAGCCCACCTTTTCAAAATATTTAATTCAGGTGAGTTAAAACATACATACACGTCTATGTCTAAGTGGTGCTTCTGTTATGTAATATAACACAGTATTGTATTTATTACAGGTCATGACACTCACCTTATATTTTGTAATCTCCACTCAGGTTTTGAATGTCTTGGATCCCCACATAGATGCCTCTATCTGCTTCCCTACCCAGGAGTCGCAGTGGCATGCAGTCAGGGTAGCTTTCTATGAGCTTGCTGGCATGCCCAATGTGCTGGGTGCCATAGATTGGACACACATTGAGATGAGACCACCTAGGGGCAGGCAATATATTTATACCAATAGACATCTGGGCCAATCCACTAATGTCCAGGTGGTTTGTGATGTTAAACCAAAAAATTATGAGTGTTGTTGGGGTTACCCTGGCGGCTGCCATGACTCCTTCATCCTCAGTCAGTCATCCCTCTTTGATAAGTTTGATGCCGGACAAATGCCTGATGGCTGGCTGCTGGGTATGTTCCAAATATGTTGTGTGTATGTGTGGTAACTTCAACCTCGTCATTATGGGTTTTTTTTCCCATAAACCACATGTCCTAATGTTGCCTATATCTGTCTTTCAGGTGATGGTGTTTATGGCTGCTACTCTTGGCTCCTTACTCCATTGTCCCAACCTGATTCTCCTACTGAACACAATTATAATAATGCACATAAGTCCACGCGGAATGTGATAGAAAGATGTTTTGGGGTGCTGAAATCTAGGTTTCGGTGTCTGGATAAGTCTGCAGGGCTTTTGTTTTATAGTCCCTCAAAGGTGACTAGGATTGTGTTCTGCTGCTGTTTTCTTCATAACATGTGTTTGCGCCAACATCTGCCACATGTTGGTGATGAAGAAAACAGTCAGCAAGTAGGTGAGTTAGAAACATCTGGTGACAGTGTGAGTACAGATGTAGGGAGGCAGGTAAGGCAAGATGTGATTCTGCATTATTTTACCGGTAAGTATTATTTATTCATAATTAACCTTGCCTAACACCAATTATAAAATGTTTGCTAGGTCTGAATTCTGTTTGTGTTGCGTTATTGTTTGTTATTTCTCATGTTGTTTACAGTTAGGCAATAAAATGTATAACTTACACTGTCACTCATTAACAAATGAAACATTACACATATTGCGTATGATTAATTTATTACCTTAAACTCAGGCATTTTGAGTGA
This sequence comes from Pseudophryne corroboree, assembly GCF_028390025.1. NCBI lineage: Eukaryota > Metazoa > Chordata > Amphibia > Anura > Myobatrachidae > Pseudophryne > Pseudophryne corroboree. Next base: position 243,190,431 of record NC_086453.1, on the reverse strand, counting down.
ATCAATTAGATAATTTGTAATTTTCAAATAACATACTGTAGTTGTTGCTGCAGCCTTGATCATTTCTTTGTTTTTTGTTTGCTGGGTGCAGAGGATTGGGATGGTTCATTGGTCCTGGTTCTGCTGGATCGTCTTACTGGGGAGGTAACTGGGGTCTGGCTTGGTGTGGTTGTTCCTGAGCTTGAGCTTAGTTGGTGTGATGCCAACACATTTAGGCTTTGGCTCAGGTTGTTGAGGCTTGCTGTGAGTTGTGTAGTTGCGGCAGTGTTGTTGGCAATGATTCGGGAGAGGCTTTCGTTTATTAATTGGTTATGTTGTATAATTTGTATGAGGGCTTGTTGCTGCCGCTGTTGGTCATCCATGATTCTTTGTAAATTTGCGTGCATTTGGCTGTTGTCTGCCCTCATCTGCTCCATAGAATTTGCTATTCTGCCAACTTGAACTATCAGTCTGCCTGAGTTCCGACTGAGTCTAGGCAGATGATGGGGCAGACTGGCAAGGTATTGGCTGTGGGTGTTCAGACAGGCATAGTGTTGCGCCTGTTGTGTGGCCCAACTGGACCAAAACTCTGGGCCCATTTGTGGCTGGGGTGGTGTTGGGCTCAATTGGGGGCTGTGGGATGTTTGGGGTGGTTGGGTTATGTCCTGCGTCGTGGTTGGCTGGTTTGGATCAATCGCTTGCAGGTGTAGTGTGTACGATTCCTGCAAGTCAGTTTCCTGCTGGGTATCCTCGGGCATGATGGGTGGTTCTGTATGGGGTTGAAGACAGCCACTATTTAGTCAATATTTAGCATTGGTTTTTTTATAGCTTTACGTCAACATGCATTACTTCATAATATTCACGTTGTAAATGATAAATAGATTGTGGGCTATACTTAACAATTTAGGTCACCTTTTTGTAGAAATATGTGGCTTCTTACATTCCCTACTCAGTTCAAAAATGTTTCAGGGAATTGTTGGACTCTGAGCCATAATTAATGTGCTAACACGAAGAACTCTAACAAATACAAATTACTACATTTACATATTGTGTTTGAAGCTTACTTTTGTAAAACACACACAATACATTAAATGTGTTGAGCAATACACTCATACATTGTTCAAGGCAGTAAGTGGTCTGGCCAAAACTTGATTAAATATAGTGCAAATAAATTTAATAAAAAATATGGTAGAAAATGTCTTAAGGTGGGCGATGTTTAGAACTGGTGATGTTGGCCATGCAAAACAATCGGATTAGACTTAACATTAATGTAGCTGTTTCTAGCAAAAAATAAATAAATAGTGATATGGCCAACAACACATCTGAAAAAAATAATAATCTTACTAACGTTACCCCCATGTGCTTGCTGTTGGGGATTATTACAAGGATGAGTGTTTATTTAAACACATTTTATTTGGCTGTGCACAAACACTGGGGCAGATGTATTAACCTGGAGAAGGCAAAGGAAGTGATAAACCAGTGATATGTGCAAGGTGATAAAGGCACCAGCCAGTAAGCTCCAATATGTAAATTAACAGTTAGGATCTGATTGGCTGCTGCCTTTATCACCTTGCACACAGAGGCAAAACTCTGGGAGGCAATGGAGTCAACTGCCGCCGGGCTCCTGCTTTGAAGGGGGGCACTTTTCCTCCAGTTCTGTGTGTTCAGTGACATTAATCAATTAAGTTAATTGACAGCAGCCGGTATCTCTTCTGTAGCCTGCTTCCCCACTAGTCACTACACCTTACAAATCACACCCTCTTTATTATAGATACACTGGAAGCAGACACCTTACTGATGAAGCTATTTGCTCCTATAAAGGAAGCATGAGAATTCCAACTATATGAAGTTATTTCTCTGACAATTACAAGTAACTTCATATAGTTAGAATTCTCATACTTCCTATGCAAGAGCAAATATCTCCATCAGTAAGGTGCATGCTTCCAGTGTAATAGGTTGTGGGTTCTAACCCTGGATATGACACTTGCAAATTAATTGTTAGAGAAAAATCAGCATTATGAGTGACTGAGCAGATCTATGTAGTGTGTGGCTGGACCCCTACATAGATCTGCCTAGTTGCAATGGTTTTGTAGTAGCTTCATATAGTTAGAATCTGCAGGCTTGCTATGCAGGAGCAAATATATATATATATATATATATATATATATATACATACACACACATATATTATATATATATATATATATATATATATATATATATATAGACAGAGGTGGTGATCCGGCACAGCCACTTAAGATGTACACAACCTGGGTGCCCTCACAGGAGACGAACAAATAGCAAGCTGGTGGTGCGGCACTCCAAGGAATTTGAAACAGACACTATCTGGATGACAATGTTTCAATGCCTTTTAATCACAACGGCATTTTCGTCAGGTAATAACATACAGTACAAAGAATCTTACCTTAAATACCCATAGCACCACGTGTAGCGCCGAGCACCGCAGTGGGACTGCACACCCGGCGGCCGCGCATAAACAGTGACGTCATGACGCGCTTGAGGCAGCGTCATATGACGAGTGACAGATACACCATAACCATAGAAACAAACAACAATACTAAAAGCAGCCGGTGCACCTAGAGTCAGACTAATATCAAGGATCGTAATAAGGCTTTAAGATTATATCAATGAATTACTAATCTGATACCATTAACAAATGCACATATAATGGCTATGCTGCTATCCGACAATTAATCACTACATAACGTTAAGCAGTATCAGGATGAGGACCACAATATGACATATAATCCTACATATATATAGATTAATACATAAGAGAATGTGAAAAATCGATACAGATAAAGTTCAATATCGACTGCATTAAAACAATCTAATGAACATGCAAAGAAAGCTGTATATTAGTGTAAATTAACCAAGTTAAGCCAATAAATTAATGCCAGAGTGCTCATTAAGGACCCTAGGGGCCAAAGTACCCAAGCGAAAGATCCAGCGAGCCTCACATTGTAATAATTTAAGCCCACGGTTGCCCCCACGTATGGAATGTGGGACATGATCAATAGAAACATAGAAACATAGAATTTGACGGCAGATAAGAACCACTTGGCCCATCTAGTCTGCCCCTTTTTTATTTTATCCTTTAGGCAATCTCAACCCTTTTTTAACCTTGATTCTTTGTAAGGATATTCATATGCCTGTCCCAAGCATGTTTAAATTGCCCTACAGTCTTAGCCTCTACCACCTCTGATGGGAGACTATTCCACTTATCCACTACCCTTTCTGTGAAGTAATTTTTCCTTAAATTTCCCCTGAACCTCCCCCCCTCCAGTCTCAATGTATGCCCACGAGTTCTAATACTTCTTTTCCTTTGAAGAATGTTTCCCTCCTGAACTTTGTTAAGACCCTTTATATATTTGAAAGTTTCTATCATGTCTCCCCTTTCCCTTCTCTCCTCCAAACTATACATGTTAAGATCTTTTAGCCTTTCCGGGTAAGTTTTGTGATGTAGGCCATGCACCATTTTAGTTGCCCTTCTTTGTACACTCTCTAATGTATTTATATCCTTCTGGAGATAGGGTCTCCAGAACTGGACACAGTATTCCAGATGGGGCCTTACCAATGACCTATACAGTGGCATTATCACTTCTTTTTTCCTGCTACTGATTCCTCTCCCAATGCAACCAAGCATCTGACTTGCCTTTCTCATTGCTTTGTTGCATTGCTTTCCTGCCTTCAAGTCACTTGAAATAGTGACTCCTAAATCTCTTTCCTCCTCAGTAGTTTCCATTATAGTACCCTTGATACTATACTTAGCCTTTGGGTTTTTGAGACCCAAGTGCATGATTTTGCATTTTTTAGCATTAAACTGTAGTTGCCACGTTCTTGACCATTTCTCAAGCCTACCTAGGTCATCAATCATTTGTTTGACCCCTCCCGGTGTGTCTACCCTGTTGCATATCTTTGTATCATCTGCAAAAAGGCAGATCTTCCCTTCAATACCATCTGCAATGTCACCAACAAAGATATTAAAGAGAACTGGACCTAGTACAGATCCCTGGGGTACTCCACTGGTAACATTTCCCTCCATAGATTGCACTCCATTAACTACAACTGTCTGTTTCCTATCCTGCAACCAGGTTCTTATCCATTTCACTAATTTATAATCCACCCCCAGGCTTTCAAGTTTATTTAGCAGTCTGTGATGTGGGACAGTGTCAAATGCCTTACTAAAGTCTAGATATGCTACATCTACAGCTCCCCCTTGATCTATTATTTTCATCACAGAGTCAAAAAAGTCAATAAGATTTGTTTGGCATGATCTCCCACCAGTAAATCCATGCTGTTTTGGATCCTGTAAGTTGTTCGATTTAAGATATTCCACTACTCTTTCTTTTAATAGTTTTTCCATTACTTTCCCTACTACTGATGTAAGGCTTACTGGTCTGTAGTTACTTGCTTCTTCCTTGCTTCCACTTTTGTGCAGTGGAACTACATTTGCTCTTTTCCAGTCCTCTGGAATATCACCTGTATTTAGTGACTGGTTAAATAATTCTGTTAAAGGTGTAACCAGGACATCTTTTAGCTCTTTGAGTATCCTTGGGTGTATTCCATCTGGTCCCATTGATTTATCCACTTTTAGTTTTGAAAGTTCTGTTAGGACCTTCTCCTCTGTAAATGTATTTTCATCTACCTTATTTTTATGAATGTCCTTGCAATTTAACTGTGGCCCCATCCCTTCTTCTGTAGTAAATACTGAGCAAAAATAATTATTTAGGTGATCTGCTATTGCCTTGTCTCCCTCCACCAAATGCCCACTCTCTGTCTTAAGTCTTATTATTCCTCCATTTGATTTTCTCCTTTCACTTATATACTTAAAAAAAGTTTTGCCCCCTTTATCTACTGACTGGGCCATTTTCTCCTCAGCTTCTGCCTTTGCACGTCTGATCACTTTCTTAGCATCCTTCCGTCTGTCCAGATACTCCTCTTTGTCGTTATTATTTTGAGTCTGTTTGTATTTCCTAAAAGCCATCTTTTTTGCTTTCACACTAGTTGATACTACTTTTGTGAACCACACTGGCTTCCTTTTCCTGGTGCTTTTCCTAACCATTAGAATGTATTTACTGTCTAATTCTGTTTATGTCTTTTCTACATTCTAATACTAAACCTAAGAAGTCTATCTTACCATGGGTTACTCAGTATACACCAACCAGCCCTGGCATTAATAAAATTGCCAAAAGTTTATGGCCAATTATTAAATCTGACCCTGAATGCGGCCTCACTGATACTCAATTACTGCCTTGCTATAAGCGGGGACGTAACATCCGTGACGTCTTGGTTAAAGCAGACATAACTGAACCCACTCCTAGTATTTATCGTGGGAAAACAGGCTGTATTAGGTGCACATGTGTAAATTGCAAATATCTGATCCCAGGTGATATATTTTACAATCCGCATAATGGTAAACCATTACACATTAAGTATAGGCTCACTTGTAATTCCACCTTTACTGTTTATCAAATTTTGTGCCCATGTGGCCTATCTTATATAGGCAAGACTGAACGTCCCTTTAAAGAACGGATGGCAGCACACTGCTCATCCATTAAAGCTGCATTATTTACGGGTAAGAGTGACCAGCCTGTCGCGAGACATTTCGCAAGGGCTGCTCACAGTCTTGCCACGCTGAAGTATAGAATGATTGATCATGTCCCACATTCCATACGTGGGGGCAACCGTGGGTTTAAATTATTACAATGTGAGGCTCGCTGGATCTTTCGCTTGGGTACTTTGGCCCCTAGGGGCCTTAATGAGCACTCTGGCATTAATTTATTGGCCTAACTTGGTTAATTTACACTAATATACAGCTTTCTTTGCATGTTCATTAGATTGTTTTAATGCAGTCGATGTTGAACTTTATCTGTATCGATTTTTCACATTCTCTTATGTATTAATCTATATATATGTAGGATTATATGTCATATTGCGGTCCTCATCCTGATACTGCTTAACGTTATGTAGTGATTAATTGTCGGATAGCAGCATAGCCATTATATGTGCATTTGTTAATGGTGTCAGATTAGTAATTCATCGATATAATCTTAAAGCCTTATTACGATCCTTGATATTAGTCTGACTCTAGGTGCACCGGCTGCTTTTAGTATTGTTGTTTGTTTCTATGGTTATGGTGTATCTGTCACTCGTCATATGACGCTGCCTCGGGCGCGTCATGACGTCACTGTTTATGCGCGGCCGCCGGGTGTGCAGTCCCGCTGTGGTGGTCGGCGCTACACGTGGTGCTATTGGTATTTAAGGTAAGATTCTTTGTACTGTATGTTATTACCTGACGAAAATGCCGTTGTGATTAAAAGGCATTGAAACGTTGTGATCCAGATAGTGTCTGTTTCAAATTCCTTGGAGTGCCGCACCACCAGCTTGCTATATATATATATATATATATATATATATATATAGGGGGGGGGTCACCAATATATTTCTTGCCTCCGGGCAACTGGGACAAATTTACGCCACTGCTTGCACATATCACTGGTTTATCACTTCCTTATGCCTTCTCCAGGTTAATACATCTACCCCACTGTTTTTTTAAGTTTTTACAATTAAATGTTATGTTTACTCACCAGACAGCTGAGGGGATTGTGGTTTCTCGCTTTGTGGACTGGCCAAAATGGCTTGTGGTGGCTGGGACGACACTGTAGAGATGCGCCGTTGTGGTGGTAAGGATGCGGGTGGATATTCCGCCTCAACACGGCGTCTCTTGGTACCCATTTTATGGGGACTATCCGAGCCCTGTGATGGTCGTCTTAGTGGAGGGGTGTTTGATGAAGAAAGACCTATGTGAAAAGATAAACATTAAAATTCTGCATTTCTATGTGTTTTCAGAATATGTGTATACACTAAATTCTTACCTGCATCGCCAGCATCTGCATCTCTTGGCAGTGTGGGTTGTGGCCTGGCTGTGCTGCGTCTCTTTCGTACTGTATAAATATGAAGATTGTCCTTATGAACATTATACAGGTTGAGTATCCCTTATCCAAAATGCTTGGGACCAGAGGTATTTTGGATATCGGATTTTTCCGTATTTTGGAATAATTGCATACCATAATGAGATATCATGGCAATGGGACCTAAATTTAAGCACAGAATGCATTTATGTTTTATATGCACCTTATACACACAGCCTGAAGGTAATTTTAGCCAATATTTTTTTATAACTTTGTGCATTAAACAAAGTGTGTCTACATTCACACAATTCATTTATGTTTCATATACACCTTATATACACAGTCTGAAGGTCATTTAATACAATATTTTTAATAACTGTGTGTATTAAACAAAGTTTGTGTACATTGAGCCATCAGAAAACAAAAGTTTCACTATCTCAGTCTCGCTCAAAAAAGTCCGTATTTCGGAATATTCCGTATTTCGGATATTTGGATATGGGATACTCAACCTGTATTATGTTTATATGTTTATGCAGAAACCTTATTGTGATGTAAACATATGAGGAACCTGATGCGAAGTAAACAAAACTATGCTTATGCTTTTCTGCCTGACTTCATTGGGTGTGTATACTTAAATTATGAAACAATTACACCAACCAATCCATACCCAAAGGTGCAGAATTCACAATATTATACTACTAAAAACCGAACCATGGTAGCTTAACACAACCAGAATATTGCTCTGTATTTAACATTTGTTTGCTGCTAACAACCAAACACTACCACCAAATATATGCCCCAAATTGTAAACATTAAATTAAAATCTGCATGAAAAATCACATCAACCACACAAAGGACAACCCACAATAACCATAAGTCCATTAAAAAAAAAATAACACACATTACGCAAAGCACATGACTCACACTTCATTTAAAGACACCCGCAACAATTTAATTAAAAAAAAAAAAAAAACAGAAAAAGGCCAAGGTCACCTGCTAAATTGACAATACAAAGGACAAAAACATAACTATTTGTGAATAAAACTACATCACCAACACGTTAGAAGAATTAACCAACTTTTAATCACAATTAGCTAGAAGACATTTCAGACAACTAAGGACAAAGCACAGATGTTTTAATTATAAATTATAAAAAAAATACAACTCACCATCCTGCCTTGGGCGATCCGAATCCCAGACATGAGTCGCACCAACCACTTCTGAAGGAATAAGAGTACGCACAGGCTCCTCCCAATCCCGATATGACGCTCGGAAGGGGTGTCCACCCCCTGTTTGGCAGGCTGATTTAGCCTCCTTAGACATCTTAGCCTTGACACGCCGCTTGATGTCGTAGAATCGCTTACGACAAGTGTCCTCGGTCCTCCTCACCACACCCTCACTATTAACTGCCGCAACTACCTTCCCCCACAGAATACTCTTCCTGCGTGAAGAAAACCTTGGCAGCATCATGGCCAAACAGCTGACGATGATGTCTCATCAGCTCCCGCACTAATGCCATATTCTCTGCGTAGCTGAATTTGACATTGCGGCCCGTCTTTGTAGTGGTGCATGGCTGCGGAGCCACAGCACCATCACTGTCACTATCACTCGAGGCCGCAGCAGCAACCTCCCCCTTCTCCTCACTAAACTCCTCCACCTCACTCACCTCCTCCCTCTCACTCATCTCCTCCACCACACTCACCTCCTCCACCTCACTCACCTCCTCCCTCTCACTCACCTCCTCCCTCTCACTTACCTCCTCCACCACACTCACCTCTGACTGGGACATATTCAGGACAAACAACAAATAACACTGAGAAAAAAAAAACACTAAACACACTCCTACACTTCCACTACACACCACACACCAACACACACACACACACACACACACACACACACACACACACACACACACTCACAAACAATGACAATAGACTTTAAAAAAAAAACAAAGACAAAAAACTAGACAGACTTTTAAATAACTACACAACAAGTATGACAAGACTACTTACACACACAGTACAGCACTCAACAATCGCAAAGAACCTCCTCAAAACCGCCAGAAACTCCTATCAACTCTCCAACTCCAAACACACCTTCCTCTCACCTCTCCACTAGCTAAACCCATGAGGTTCGGACGGTTTGGGGCGGTTTTATAGTAATGAGCACAGACACTCCTCCATCACGAATCAAACCAATCACGGACGAGTGACAAAAACGAAACTTAGAAAAAAAACGCGGCCGGGAACGGGAAAACACTGCCGTACCCAAAAAATTACGCAGTCGAAAAAAAACTGACAACATGGCCGCAAATCCACAAAATCGGCCGCATTCTACCTTGGTAAAACACAAATGACATCGACATCGAAAAATGGAAATAATCAAAACACGACATCATAGTAAATGAGGCGTAATAAATTAAAAAAGTTGCAAATTCACACATTCAATGTCATTCGTGTTTGAACTTTAACCTCATTCAGAAAAATACGAATTTTAGTAAATATACCCCATTGCATCAAAAGTTTAAATTGACCAAGATCATTATCCTTACCAATGAAATACAGCATATCATTTTATAATCTTCTGTAACTCTCTAGACACACTTCTGCATGCATTTCTTACCTTTTGATAATGTTAAACACTAAATAGGACACAGTACCCCTGGCACTTACAGTAAATATCACACACACTGACACAGGAGTCACAGTAAATGGAAGATCATTAAATATGTTGTTCCCCACAAAGACTAGACTGCATAAAGTAGCTGCACTTGCTATGTCAGCTCAAAAGTTATTGCTACTAATCTTGAGCATGTTTCTGTACATTTTATTTTGCTCTCCTTGACATCCTGTTTGTTTGTTTTATAATTATTTCCCAATGGTATAAGATGACAAGTATCTTTTTTAACAACATTTATAAAACTGTCAATTTATGTTCTGTGGTTTTGCCAGTGAAGACTGCTTACCAGTTTCTGAGCGTTAGAGATGCACTTAGCATATTAAATTTAGCCATTCTAAATTTAGAAGCACTGTTGATGCAATACATACTGTAGTTGTTTTATTCAAACACAATTGAGATCAGTTATAACAGCTTAACTCAACATAACTACTTATCTACTCTCAAGTCATCTTCTAGATAACTACTGTAGGTGCCAACTTTTTTTAAATAACTGAGGTGCTCATATACCTTGTAGAGATCATGGTCATATTAGGGTATATTACAAGTTATGTTCTTATAATGTTACCGTAGGTGATAATTCTACCAAACACATGCTATAATTCTATATACACTATAAAATGTCAATCTCACTCAGAAAGCCTGAAAGTGGTATTGGTGTAGTTTCATTAGTATACTCATTCATTATGATCCAGTGAGCAGGAAGCAGTAATCTGTACAGAGCAGGTACCCCAGGAAGAGGAGTTGGCAAGTATAAGGCCTTTGTCTATGTCTGCATATAGATTGCTTAAGGAGGCTCTTTCAGCACTAACACTTAGGGGGATATTAACAAGGTCCGTTACTAGGGTTGTGTGGAAGGTGCACTGCACAGAGCACAGGATGCCCCATGCGCAGAACAAGATGCCACCCCAAGCTGTATTTGCTGGGCAACAAGTTTCAATTTTGCGCCAGTCGTGAGCTCAAGCTTAGGAGGGCGCTGTGATGTGCTACCTGTCAGCGAAGCAGCGTGTGCTGGTATGCTCAGAGGAGCACTCATCTTTCCAGTCTGGCGGCTGAGAGTGCTTGGATGTTTCCCCGCTCTTAGGCTAGCAGATTATACTGCAGCGGATAGAGCCAGCTGACAATTAACCTCCAGCTGTCTCCGCTTTTTACAGTGCTAGCGTTTCAGGATCTTTTTCACACTGCTGTTTCGAATGCTGAAAATCTGGGAGCAGAGCAACATCCAAGTGTATCCTTTCACAGAGCTTGTGCAATCCACTCTTGCCTTGCTGATGATTTGGGAGCGGGAGCAAAATCCAAGTGCATCCCATCACAGACACCTCTGGAGCGAGAGCTATCTTCGATCTGCACAGCAGTACATTGCATAAAGTAGGAAATTTCCCATTTTGCACGTGAGGCACGTGCTTAGGGGTGGCACTTATTTGGGGATGGCACTTGTGTTGATGCGGTCAGCCCAAAACTGTACTGTACCATATGCCATCTTGAATGAAGTGTAAATAGGTCAGACATGCATATAACACCTCTGTAAGCTATCCTACTTAGTAAATATGTATATATAATTAAAAATAGAAAGATTTCATAGTAAGTGGCTTTTTCTTTATTATTAGGGCTTATAACCAATCAAAACAAATAATAAAATTAGGCAGGCGGGGGGTGGCCGTTACTGTTGTGCCTAGGGGCACCCTTACCCCTAAGGCCTAATTTATATGTATATATATATATATATATATATATAAAGAACCGGTCAGTAGCACTCCTTATTTGGAACAAAATATATTCAATGAATAGCCGGTGCCCTCCATTTGAAGAAAAAATCCTCAATAATATTGCAGTATACGACGGGCGGCACTCACGGCTTAAGAAGAAACACAAGAATCCACCTGAGCGTGTCAACGTTTCAAAGTTTATAATCAAACTTTTTCGTCAGGACAAGTAACAATTGAACAATGACTCACCTATATACCCCCGCAGGTCTGTCCATGGCGGGCCGCGGCCAGCGTCCTGGCTCAGTAAAAATGACATCATCGCTGGGTGTCCGCCCACAGCACGTCTCGGAGATTCCCAGCTGGGGGCAATCACATGTAATCGTTATATAACAAAATACAAAAAAGACTATATATGCACCATACACCAATATAAATATATACATACAACCCCACTGTACACTTATAGCATTATAAGCAGAAAAAATAATCCAAACACTGCCACTATGATAGAGCTAATAATGGACAACATACGCACCAATCTCAAAGTGCTTGTCTCATATATTGAATAAAGATCTATTTTATAATGCTAATGCTACATCCTCTGAAACCATAATGGTTACAATGTACAAGCCCTTATAATTAGAAAAAATAGATACTCTACAAGGTTGCTAGACAAATACATAGTATCTCTTACACAACATTACCAAAAAGTGTCAATATTCTAACTAATAAATTGTAGCTATTTACAAAAAGCATGAAAGGCCTGAGTGTTCATTTAGCCCCTTCGGGGACAAAGTATCCAGGTGGAAAATCCACCTAGCTTCAGCTTTTAACAACAAGAGACCCCGGTTCCCACCCCGTATAAGTGGAGGAATATGATCAATAATGCGATGTTTTAGCACTGCTAGTGAGTGCTTTGCATTAAGAAAGTGGCGTGCAACCGGTTGGTTGCTACGTCCAGTGGCCAATGCTGCTCTAATAGAAGTACGGTGACCTGCCATTCTTTCTTTAAATGCACATTCAGTTTTCCCCACATAGTGGAGACCGCAGGGGCAACTTAATAAATAAACAACAAATTTTGTAGAACACGTTACACGGTGTTTGATTTTTTTGCCAGTATATGGGTGACAAAAACTGTCACCAGGTATCATGTGACTACATGTAGTACATCCTAGGCAACGAAAACACCCCGGTTTAGATGAATTTAAAAAAGTTCCCCCCTGTCAGGCTCTGTTTTTCTGGAAATTGGATATTAGTTTTGACCAAGTGGTCCCGAAGATTTCCCCCCCGTTTATAAGCGGGCATAAGCCGAGTATTTGAAAGTAAAGTTAAATGTTTATCTGATTGAATAATCGGCCAAAATTTCTTACTAATGTTGTTAATGGTCTTACTTAGGCTTATTTGGGTTAATAAGTTCAATACCCAATCAGTGGGCGGCTTTTTATTAGATGAACCCAATGTTGCCTTGCGTGACATTCCCAACACTTTGTTTTTGGTGGCCTCTAGTTCATGCGCCGGGTATCCCCTAGCAACAAATTTTGTAACTAACTGGTCCAAGGTAGATAAAATTTTAGTCTCATCGCTAACGATCCATCTGGCTCGCAGCATTTGAGAATAAGGAAGACCTTTTCGCAAAGGTACTGGATGGTGGCTAGAAGCTAATAATATGTTATTCCGATCCGTCGATTTAACAAACAAATCTGTAACAATTTTATGGTCAACTATCTCAATATGGACATCTAAGTAATCAACCATTTTCTAATGAATATTATATGTAAATTTAACTGGTGAAGAGGACAGATTATGATCATTTAATAATTTCTCCAAAGATTCTTGTGATCCTAACCAAAAAAGCAATAAATCATCTAAATACCGAAAATAAACCAAAATTTTTGAACTAATTGCTGTTGTTGAAAAAAACAAATCATCCTCCACCTGAAACATAAAAGCATTCGCAAAGGATGGTGACACATTGCTGCCCATGGAGCAGCCCTGAAGCTGTAAATAATAATTATCATTAAATAAAAAATAATTACGTTGTAAAGTAAGTTGCAATAATTGTAAAAATAATTAAACATCAGGTCCCTCATAATTCATATTACCATCGATGAGTGATCTCACAGCATGCAATCCCTCCAAATGAGGGATGCAGGTGTAAAGATTACACACATCGATCGTAGCCAGCAAACATCCTTCAGGTATATATTCTATAGTGTTAAGATTATTCAACAATGTAGTAGTGTCCTTAAGGCATGTTTTTCTTGCCTGAATGCATGGCTGTAAAAAAAAAGTCCAAATACATGGAAATATTTTGAAATAGCGACCCCCGTGCTGATATGATGGGTCATGCTGGAGGGGCAGAACTATTTTTATGCAACTTGGGCAATGAATACAAAATAGGTGTAATTGGAAATGGAGTAATTAATACTTCGTATGCTGTTTTATGAAGCCTATTCTCCTCAAAGGCTACTTTCAAGATAGTGTCCAGTTCTTCTTTGAACTGAAGCGTTGGGTCCATAGAGAGTTTTTTATAAGTATCCGTGTCCGCAAGTAACCGGTAGAGTTCTTTCACATAGTCGGAAGTATTTTGGACCACTATGGCCCCGCCCTTGTCTGCTGGACGAATCACCACATCCTCATACTTGGACATCTGTATAAGGGCCTCCCATTCGGTTTTTGAAAGGTTGGAATGTTTTCCTTCATGGCTTTTGACATTTTTGACAACTTGATGGTCTACTGTCGTGCAGAACGTTTTGATCGCCTGGTTTTGTGACGGCGGATCAAATTTGGACTTGCTCCTAAGTGTCGGTGGAATAATAGTAGTGGCTTTTTCAGAAATAGATTGTACATTAAAATATTCTCTCAGTCTTAGCTGCCGTTCCAGCTTATATTGTTCTACCCGCCATTCAAACGGATTTAGCTTGGTAGTAGGTACAAAGTTGAGGCCTAAGGAAAGAATCTTATTTTCCACAGGAGTGAAGACACAGTCAGAGAGGTTGAACACTATTTCCGTTTGGCATAAGGACGCCGTTTTGCATTTTTTGCCTTTGTTACTTGTCCTGACGAAAAAGTTTGATTATAAACTTTGAAACGTTGACACGCTCAGGTGGATTCCAGTGTTTCTTCTTAAGCCGTGAGTGCCACCCGTCGTATACTGCTATATATATATATATATATATACATACACTAGGTGGCTCATCGCGCCCTACGGGCGCTCTTCACACCGTCGCAAGGGGCAACCCTTGCACGGGCTTGGGCCGTGCAATATTTAGATTATTTGGAGTATTACTTCCAATCATGAATCTGTGAGTGGTTAAAGATTGCATGGACAAAGGGCATGCGATGGTTAAGGGGCCGTAGGCCCTTGTGATGGCGTGAACAGCGCACGCAGGGGATGATGAATCACTGAGTAGGTGCTGTGGTTGGGGGAGTGGCGGGCGCGGGGGAGAAGCAGATGGTGGAGGGGTGGGGTCGTGGGTGGTGGAGGGGCGGTTGCTGGGGTGATGCAGGTGGGGGAGGGGTGGTTGCGGTGGAGCGGTGGGTGGGGGTCTGGAGCCACCGTGATGGGTGGGTGTGGTGTGGGTGGGGGAGGGATGGTTGGAGGGGTGGCTTTATATAGGAGATGAGGAGTAAGGCCATTAAATATATTGTAAAGTATAAGTGGTGGGGGGTTATTACATTTTACATTCAGGGGTGCAGTGCTGACATGGGGGAGAGCGCCCCTCTGAAGCGCTGTGAAGGCTTGATCGGGGTGCAGCACAGGAAGCACCACTGGTAATGGAGGTGGTGGCTGGTGAATGGGTAGACGGGTGCAGACCCTGGTGCCCCAGCGGCATACCTATGCGGGAGCTTGTTTCAGAGCCGGGGTGCTTCCGTGCTGCAGCACAGGAAGCACAGGACAGTGACAGAGCACCTGACTGTTCCGCTGCCGGACACTAACCTGTGTTTGGTCGGACTGCCGGATGCATGGGGGCTGCTGGTCGGCTCTTTGCCTTAGTGAGTAGTACAGTGTACACTCGCTGTCCTCGTTGCCTGTGCAACAGAGCGGCACTGTGATCAGATGCGCTGCTGTGGCTATGTACGCGGCGGTCGGTGAGGTGGGGTGCGGGTGTCCTCGTCCATTGTGTGGATGAAGACTCCCGGGCAGCGTGTCCCTTCAGCGGGAGGATGTGGGAGCTGGTGCTGGGGTTTTGTGGAGGGCGGATTCGGTGGTGTGGGGTGCGGATGTCAGGTGGGGTGTAGGTGGCTGTGTTTTGAGGGGAAAGCAAGGGAGGGTTACCAGTCATGGTGCTGTGGTCCATCCACTGGTTGCTTCTCTCTGGGGATGGTGGCCAGAATCTGTGGCTGCTGCTGCCGGTAGTGGATGGGTGGTGTATTTGTTGTGGGTGGTTGGTATATATGGGGTTATTGTGGTTGTGGGATGGGCTTAGGGTGTGCGGGGGGTGTAGGAGAGGTGGTTGGGTGAATTTGAGTTTATTTGTAAGATGTAGTGTTGGGTGTGTGTGTGTGTTTTTTGTGTGTTCTTGTGGTGTGAGGGTGTTGGGGGCAGGAGTGAACATTGGTGGGGGGTGGTGTAGCATAGATGGGGAAAATGTTTCGTCTGTGGATGGGGAGTGTAGGGTGCGTGCATGTTGTTAGGAGTGTGGAGGCTGAGTGCATGTGTGTGTGTAAAGTAGTAGGCGATGGTATATGTGGGACCATGAAGCTGCACTTGTTTTCCCCCTTGAGATGAGTGGGCTGTGAGTGGATATTTTGGCAAAAGGGAGTCATGCACATGTATGCACATAGGGGGATGGGTGATAGGGGTGGCTGGCAATTTGTTATTGTGTGGGTGCGCTGGTGTTCCTTGGCAGAGGGTGTGGGTGTGTGGTCCTGGCAGGGGAGATACATGCTTTATACGGGGCTTGGGGCAGGAACAGTGAGACACCTGTCGGCGGGACAGAGACAGGTGTGGGTGATGCTGCGCCGCATGTGCACTTCTTCATCCGTTGTGCGGACGGCGTCTCCCAGTACAGCGTGTCCCTGGGGCGGCTGGATGTGAGAGGAGGTGCTGGAGTTGTGCGGAGGGCGGGATCGGTGGTGTGGGCTGCGGCTGTCCAGTGTGTGGTCGTCCGTGGTGCGGACGGCAGGTCCTGGAACAGCATGACCCTGGGGCGGCTGGATATAAGAGGAGGTGCTGGGGTTGTGCGGAGTGTTGGATCGGTGGTGTGTGCTGTGGCTGTCCAGTGTGTGGTCGTCCGTGGTGCAGACGACGGGTCCGGTACAGAGTGTCCCTGGGGTGGCTGGATGTGAGAGGAAGTGCTGGGGTTGTGCGGAGGGCGGGATCGGTGGGGTGGACTGCGGGAGTCGAGTGTGTGGTTGTCCGTGGTGCGGAAGGCGGGTTCCGGCAAGCGTGTCCCTGCCACAGCTGGATGTGAGAGGAGGTGCTGGGGTTGTGCGGAGGGCGGGATTGGTGGGGTTGTCTGTGGGAGTTGAATGTGTGGTCGTCCGTGGTGCGGACAGCGGGTCCTGGCCAACATGTCCCTGCCACGGCTGGATGTGAGAAGAGGTGCTGGGGTTGTGCGGAGGGCGGGATCGGTGTTGTGGGCTGTGGGAGTTGAGTGTGTGGTCGTCTGTGGTGCGGACGGTGGGTCCCGGCCAGCGTGTCCCTGCCACGGCTGGATTTGAGAGGAGGTGCTGGGGTTGTGCGGAGGGTGGGATCAGTGGTGTGGGCTGCAGGAGTCGAGTGTGTGGTCGTCCGTGGTGCAGACGATGGGTCCCGGCCAGCGTGTTCCTGCCGCTGCTGGATGTGAGAGGAGGTGCTGGGGTTGTGCGGAGGGTGGGTTGGGTGCTGTGGGGTCAGGGTGTCCGTTGTGCGCTCTGGGGCTACGTGGGCCATCAGTGGCTGCACGTGGGAACTGGTGCAGGGGTTTTGTGGAGGGCGGGTTTGGGGGTGTGGGGTGTAGGTGGCTGTGTTTGCGGGGAAACCAATAGAGGGGTCCATGGTTACCGGGCAGTATGCTGCGTCCGTCCCCTGGTAGCTTCTCTCTGGGGAAGGTAGCTGTAATCTGTGACTGCTGGCACTGGTACAGGGCAGGAGCTGTTATCTCCGCCCAGGCCTGTGACTCCACCCAGCGTTAGAGGGCCAGGCACAGAGTCACATGGCTAATATATAGGAGATATATATATATATATATATATATATTAAAATTAGAGATGAGCGGGTTTGGTTCTCAGAGAACCAAACTCTACTAAACTTCACTACACGAGCCTGGATCCGAGTCAGGCTGGGGTTTTCCCGCCTGACTCAGAAACCAGAACGAGGCAAAATGTCATCATCCCGCTGTCGGATTCTCGTGGGGTTTGGATTCCATATAAGGAGCCACGCATCGCCACCATTTTCACTCCGGCATTGGAGAGTGTAGTGAGAGTACGTGTCTCCGGCCTCAGTGTCCGTGTCTTGTCCAGTCACAACGGTTGTGTCCTCTGCTGTCATATGTCCAGTGCCGCTGTATAAGTACAGTCCAGTGGTGCTGTGTTGTGCTGCATCAGTCCAGTGGTGGTGTGTTGTGCTGCATCAGTCCAGTCACAGTGGTGGTCTCCTCTGCTGTCATATGTCGAGTGCTGCTGTATAAGTCCAGTCCATTGCTCTGGTGCTGTGTTGTCCTGCATCAGTCCAGTGGTGGTGTCCCTGTGCTGCCGTATACGTCCAGTGGTACTGCCATATATGTCCAGTGGTACTGCCGAATATGTCCAGTGATCCTGCTGTATATGTCCATTGATCCTGCTGTATATGTCCATTGATACTGCTGTATATGTCCAGGGGTACTGTCGTATAAATTCAGTGATCCTGCAGTATAATTCCAGTGATTCTGCAGTATATGTCCATTGATACTGCCGTATATGTCCAGCGGTATTGCCGTATAAATCCAGTGATCCTGCCGTATAATTCCAGTGATCCTGCCATATAATTCCAGTGATCCTGACGTATAATTACAGTAGTATTGGCGTATAAGTCCAGTTTTACTGCTGTATATGTCCAGTGATCCAGTGATACTGCCGTGTATGTCCATTGATACTGCCGTATATGTCCAGCGGTACTGCCGTATATGTCCAGCGGTACTGACATAAAAAAAATCCAGAGCCGTATAATTCCAGTGAACTGGCGTATAAGTCCAGTGATCCTGCCATATAATTCCAGTGATCCTGCCGTATAATTGCAGTGATCCTGCCGTATAAATCCAGTGATCCTGCCGTATAATTCCAGTGATCCTGCCGTATAATTCCAGTGGTACTGGCGTATAAGTCCAGTGATCCTGCAGTATAATTTCAATGATCCTGCCGTATAATTACAGTTATCCTGCTGTATAAATTAGAGATGAGCGCCGGAAATTTTTCGGGTTTTGTGTTTTGGTTTTGGGTTCGGTTCCGCGGCCGTGTTTTGGGTTCTACCGCGTTTTGGCAAAACCTAACCGAATTTTTTTTGTCGGATTCGGGTGTGTTTTGGATTCGGGTGTTTTTTTCCAAAAAACCTAAAAAATAGCTTAAATCATAGAATTTGGGGGTCATTTTGATCCCAAAGTATTATTAACCTCAAAAACCATCATTTATACTCATTTTCAGTCTATTCTGAATACCTCACACCTCACAATATTATTTTTAGTCCTAAAATTTGCACCGAGGTCGCTGGATGACTAAGCTAAGCGACCCTAGTGGCCGACACAAACACCTGGCCCATCTAGGAGTGGCACTGCAGTGTCACGCAGGATGTCCCTTCCAAAAAACACTCCCCAAACAGCACATGACGCAAAGAAAAAAAGAGGCGCAATGAGGTAGCTGTGTGAGTAAGATAAGCGACCCTAGTGGCCGACACAAACACCGGGCCCATCTAGGAGTGGCACTGCAGTGTCACGCAGGATGTCCCTTCCAAAAAACCCTCCCCAAACAGCACATGATGCAAAGAAAAAAAGAGGCGCAATGAGGTAGCTGTGTGAGTAAGATAAGCGACCCTAGTGGCCGACACAAACACCGGGCCCATCTAGGAGTGGCACTGCAGTGTCACGCAGGATGTCCCTTCCAAAAAACCCTCCCCAAACAGCACATGACGCAAAGAAAAAAAGAGGCGCAATGAGGTAGCTGTGTGAGTAAGATAAGCGACCCTAGTGGCCGACACAAACACCGGGCCCATCTAGGAGTGTCACTGCAGTGTCACGCAGGATGTCCCTTCCAAAAAACCCTCCCCAAACAGCACATGACGCAAAGAAAAAAAGAGGCGCAATGAGGTAGCTGTGTGAGTAAGATAAGCGACCCTAGTGGCCGACACAAACACCGGGCCCATCTAGGAGTGTCACTGCAGTGTCACGCAGGATGTCCCTTCCAAAAAACCCTCCCCAAACAGCACATGACGCAAAGAAAAAAAGAGGCGCAATGAGGTAGCTGTGTGAGTAAGATAAGCGACCCTAGTGGCCGACACAAACACCGGGCCCATCTAGGAGTGTCACTGCAGTGTCACGCAGGATGTCCCTTCCAAAAAACCCTCCCCAAACAGCACATGACGCAAAGAAAAAAAGAGGCGCAATGAGGTAGCTGTGTGAGTAAGATAAGCGACCCTAGTGGCCGACACAAACACCGGGCCCATCTAGGAGTGGCACTGCAGTGTCACGCAGGATGTCCCTTCCAAAAAACCCTCCCCAAACAGCACATGACGCAAAGAAAAAAAGAGGCGCAATGAGGTAGCTGTGTGAGTAAGATAAGCGACCCTAGTGGCCGACACAAACACCGGGCCCATCTAGGAGTGGCACTGCAGTGTCACGCAGGATGTCCCTTCCAAAAAACCCTCCCCAAACAGCACATGACGCAAAGAAAAATTAAAGAAAAAAGAGGTGCAAGATGGAATTGTCCTTGGGCCCTCCCACCCACCCTTATGTTGTATAAACAGGACATGCACACTTTAACCAACCCATCATTTCAGTGACAGGGTCTGCCACACGACTGTGACTGATATGACGGGTTGGTTTGGACCCCCACCAAAAAAGAAGCAATTAATCTCTCCTTGCACAAACTGGCTCTACAGAGGCAAGATGTCCACCTCATCATCATCCTCCGATATATCACCGTGTACATCCCCCTCCTCACAGATTATCAATTCGTCCCCACTGGAATCCACCATCTCAGCTCCCTGTGTACTTTGTGGAGGCAATTGCTGCTGGTCAATGTCTCCGCGGAGGAATTGATTATAATTCATTTTAATGAACATCATCTTCTCCACATTTTCTGGATGTAACCTCGTACGCCGATTGCTGACAAGGTGAGCGGCGGCACTAAACACTCTTTCGGAGTACACACTTGTGGGAGGGCAACTTAGGTAGAATAAAGCCAGTTTGTGCAAGGGCCTCCAAATTGCCTCTTTTTCCTGCCAGTATAAGTACGGACTGTGTGACGTGCCTACTTGGATGCGGTCACTCATATAATCCTCCACCATTCTTTCAATGTTGAGAGAATCATATGCAGTGACAGTAGACGACATGTCCGTAATCGTTGTCAGGTCCTTCAGTCTGGACCAGATGTCAGCATCAGCAGTCGCTCCAGACTGCCCTGCATCACCGCCAGCGGGTGGGCTCGGAATTCTGAGCCTTTTCCTCGCACCCCCAGTTGCGGGAGAATGTGAAGGAGGAGATGTTGACAGGTCGCGTTCCGCTTGACTTGACAATTTTCTCACCGGCAGGTCTTTCAACCCCAGCAGACTTGTGTCTGCCGGAAAGAGAGATCCAAGGTAGGCTTTAAATCTAGGATCGAGCACGGTGGCCAAAATGTAGTGCTCTGATTTTAACAGATTGACCACCCGTGAATCCTTGTTAAGCGAATTAAGGGCTCCATCCACAAGTCCCACATGCCTAGCGGAATCGCTCCGTGTTAGCTCCTCCTTTAATGTCTCCAGCTTCTTCTGCAAAAGCCTGATGAGGGGAATGACCTGACTCAGGCTGGCAGTGTCTGAACTGACTTCACGTGTGGCAAGTTCAAAGGGCATCAGAACCTTGCACAACGTTGAAATCATTCTCCACTGCACTTGAGACAGGTGCATTCCACCTCCTATATCGTGCTCAATTGTATAGGCTTGAATGGCCTTTTGCTGCTCCTCCAACCTCTGAAGCATATAGAGGGTTGAATTCCACCTCGTTACCACTTCTTGCTTCAGATGATGGCAGGGCAGGTTCAGTAGTTTTTGGTGGTGCTCCAGTCTTCTGTACGTGGTGCCTGTACGCCGAAAGTGTCCCGCAATTCTTCTGGCCACCGACAGCATCTCTTGCACGCCCCTGTCGTTTTTTAAAAAATTCTGCACCACCAAATTCAAGGTATGTGCAAAACATGGGACGTGCTGGAATTTGCCCATATTTAATGCACACACAATATTGCTGGCGTTGTCCGATGCCACAAATCCACAGGAGAGTCCAATTGGGGTAAGCCATTCCGCGATGATCTTCCTCAGTTGCCGTAAGAGGTTTTCAGCTGTGTGCGTATTCTGGAAAGCGGTGATACAAAGCGTAGCCTGCCTAGGAAAGAGTTGGCGTTTGCGAGATGCTGCTACTGGTGCCGCCGCTGCTGTTCTTGCGGCGGGAGTCCATACATCTACCCAGTGGGCTGTCACAGTCATATAGTCCTGACCCTGCCCTGCTCCACTTGTCCACATGTCCGTGGTTAAGTGGACATTGGGTACAACTGCATTTTTTAGGACACTGGTGAGTCTTTTTCTGACGTCCGTGTACATTCTCGGTATCGCCTGCCTAGAGAAGTGGAACCTAGATGGTATTTGGTAACGGGGGCACACTGCCTCAATAAATTGTCTAGTTCCCTGTGAACTAACGGCGGATACCGGACGCACGTCTAACACCAACATAGTTGTCAAGGCCTCAGTTATCCGCTTTGCAGCAGGATGACTGCTGTGATATTTCATCTTCCTCGCAAAGGACTGTTGGACAGTCAATTGCTTACTGGAAGTAGTACAAGTGGGCTTACGACTTCCCCTCTGGGATGACCATCGACTCCCAGCAGCAACAACAGCAGCGCCAGCAGCAGTAGGCGTTACACGCAAGGATGCATCGGAGGAATCCCAGGCAGGAGAGGACTCGTCAGAATTGCCAGTGACATGGCCTGCAGGACTATTGGCATTCCTGGGGAAGGGGGAAATTGACACTGAGGGAGTTGGTGGGGTGGTTTGCGTGAGCTTGGTTACAAGAGGAAGGGATTTACTGGTCAGTGGACTGCTTCCGCTGTCGCCCAAAGTTTTTGAACTTGTCACTTACTTATTATGAATGCGCTGCAGGTGACGTATAAGGGAGGATGTTCCGAGGTGGTTAACGTCCTTACCCCTACTTATTACAGCTTGACAAAGGCAACACACGGCTTGACACCTGTTGTCCGCTTTTCTGTTGAAATACCTCCACACTGAAGAGCTGATTTTTTTGGTATTTTCACCAGGCATGTCAACGGCCATATTCCTCCCACGGACAACAGGTGTCTCCCCGGGTGCCTGACTTAAACAAACCACCTCACCATCAGAATCCTCCTTGTCAATTTCCTCCCCAGCGCCAGCAACACCCATATCCTCCTCATCCTGGTGTACTTCAACACTGACATCTTCAATCTGACTATCAGGAACTGGACTGCGGGTGCTCCTTCCAGCACTTGCAGGGGGCGTGCAAATGGTGGAAGGCGCATGCTCTTCACGTCCAGTGTTGGGAAGGTCAGGCATCGCAACCGACACAATTGGACTCTCCTTGTGGATTTGGGATTTCGAAGAACGCACAGTTCTTTGCGGTGCTTTTGCCAGCTTGAGTCTTTTCAGTTTTCTAGCGAGAGGCTGAGTGCTTCCATCCTCATGTGAAGCTGAACCACTAGCCATGAACATAGGCCAGGGCCTCAGCCGTTCCTTGCCACTCCGTGTGGTAAATGGCATATTGGCAAGTTTACGCTTCTCCTCCGACAATTTTATTTTAGGTTTTGGAGTCCTTTTTTTACTGATATTTGGTGTTTTGGATTTGACATGCTCTGTACTATGACATTGGGCATCGGCCTTGGCAGACGACAATGCTGGCATTTCATCGTCTCGGCCATGACTAGTGGCAGCAGCTTCAGCACGAGGTGGAAGTGGATCTTGATCTTTCCCTAATTTTGGAACCTCAACATTTTTGTTCTCCATATTTTAATAGGCACAACTAAAAGGCACCTCAGGTAAACAATGGAGATGGATGGATACTAGTATACAATTATGGATGGACTGCCGAGTGCCGACACAGAGGTAGCTACAGCCGTGGACTACCGTACTGTACTGTGTCTGCTGCTAATATAGACTGGATGATAATGAGATGTAGTATGTATAAAGAAGAAAGAAAAAAAAAACCACGGGTAGGTGGTATACAATTATGGATGGACTGCCGAGTGCCGACACAGAGGTAGCTACAGCCGTGGACTACCGTACTGTACTGTGTCTGCTGCTAATATAGACTGGATGATAATGAGATGTAGTATGTATGTATAAAGAAGAAAGAAAAAAAAAACCACGGGTAGGTGGTATACAATTATGGATGGACTGCCGAGTGCCGACACAGAGGTAGCTACAGCCGTGGACTACCGTACTGTACTGTGTCTGCTGCTAATATAGACTGGATGATAATGAGATGTAGTATGTATGTATAAAGAAGAAAGAAAAAAAAAACCACGGGTAGGTGGTATACAATTATGGATGGACTGCCGAGTGCCGACACAGAGGTAGCTACAGCCGTGAACTACCGTACTGTGTCTGCTGCTAATATAGACTGGTTGATAATGAGATGTAGTATGTATAAAGAAGAAAGAAAAAAAAAACCACGGGTAGGTGGTATACAATTATGGATGGACTGCCGAGTGCCGACACAGAGGTAGCTACAGCCGTGGACTACCGTACTGTACTGTGTCTGCTGCTAATATAGACTGGTTGATAATGAGATGTAGTATGTATAAAGAAGAAAGAAAAAAAAAACCACGGGTAGGTGGTATACAATTATGGATGGACTGCCAAGTGCCGACACAGAGATAGCTACAGCCGTGGACTACCGTACTGTACTGTGTCTGCTGCTAATATAGACTGGATGATAATGAGATGTAGTATGTATAAAGAAGAAAGAAAAAAAAAACCACGGGTAGGTGGTATACAATTATGGATGGACTGCCGAGTGCCGACACAGAGGTAGCTACAGCCGTGGACTACCGTACTGTACTGTGTCTGCTGCTAATATAGACTGGATGATAATGAGATGTAGTATGTATAAAGAAGAAAGAAAAAAAAAACCACGGGTAGGTGGTATACAATTATGGATGGACTGCCGAGTGCCGACACAGAGGTAGCTACAGCCGTGGACTACCGTACTGTACTGTGTCTGCTGCTAATATAGACTGGATGATAATGAGATGTAGTATGTATGTATAAAGAAGAAAGAAAAAAAAAACCACGGGTAGGTGGTATACAATTATGGATGGACTGCCGAGTGCCGACACAGAGGTAGCTACAGCCGTGAACTACCGTACTGTGTCTGCTGCTAATATAGACTGGTTGATAATGAGATGTAGTATGTATAAAGAAGAAAAGAAAAAAAACCACGGGTAGGTGGTATACAATTATGGATGGACTGCCGAGTGCCGACACAGAGGTAGCTACAGCCATGGACTACCGTACTGTACTGTGTCTGCTGCTAATATAGACTGGATGATAATGAGATGTAGTATGTATGTATAAAGAAGAAAGAAAAAAAAAACCACGGGTAGGTGGTATACAATTATGGATGGACTGCCGAGTGCCGACACAGAGGTAGCTACAGCCGTGGACTACCGTACTGTACTGTGTCTGCTGCTAATATAGACTGGATGATAATGAGATGTAGTATGTATGTATAAAGAAGAAAGAAAAAAAAACCACGGGTAGGTGGTATACAATTATGGATGGACTGCCGAGTGCCGACACAGAGGTAGCTACAGCCGTGAACTACCGTACTGTGTCTGCTGCTAATATAGACTGGTGGATAATGAGATGTAGTATGTATAAAGAAGAAAGAAAAAAAAACCACGGGTAGGTGGTATACAGTTATGGATGGACTGCCGAGTGCCGACACAGAGGTAGCTACAGCCGTGGACTACCGTACTGTACTGTGTCTGCTGCTAATATAGACTGGTTGATAATGAGATGTAGTATGTATAAAGAAGAAAGAAAAAAAAAACCACGGGTAGGTGGTATACAATTATGGATGGACTGCCGAGTGCCGACACAGAGATAGCTACAGCCGTGGACTACCGTACTGTACTGTGTCTGCTGCTAATATAGACTGGATGATAATGAGATGTAGTATGTATAAAGAAGAAAGAAAAAAAAAACCACGGGTAGGTGGTATACAATTATGGATGGACTGCCGAGTGCCGACACAGAGGTAGCTACAGCCGTGAACTACCGTACTGTGTCTGCTGCTAGTATAGACTGGATGATAAATAATGATATAAAAAATATATATATATCACTACTGCAGCCGGACAGGTATATATTATATAATGACGGACCTGCTGGACACTGTCTGTCAGCAGAATTAGTTTTTTAATTTTTATAGAATAAAAAAACACCACACAAGTCACACGACGAGTGTACTTTTTCAGGCAGACATTCAATCACAATATATATACTATACTGGTGGTCAGTGTGGTCAGGTCACTGGTCACAGTGGTCAGTGGTCAGTCACACTGGCAGTGGCACTCTGGCAGCAAAAGTGTGCACTGTTTAATATGTACTCCTGGCTCCTGCTATAACCTATAACTGCTCCCCAGTCTCCCCCACAATTAAGCTGTGTGAGCACAGTCAGATATTATACATAGATGATGCAGCACACTGGGCTGAGCACAGATATGGTATGTGAGTGTGACTGAGTCACTGTGTATCGTTTTTTTCAGGCAGAGAACAAGAACAGAACGGATTATTAAATAATAATAAATTATAAAACTGCACTGGTGGTCAGGTCACTGGTCATCAGTCACTAGTATAACTCCTCCTAAGCTCCAGTAAGTAAATGAAGTGTCTCACTCTCACTCTCCTATCTATTTTAATTTCTAAACGGAGAGGACGCCAGCCACGTCCTCTCCCTATCAATCTCAATGCACGTGTGAAAATGGCCGCGACGCGCGGCTCCTTATATAGAATCCGAGTCTCGCGATAGAATCCGAGCCTCGCGAGAATCCGACAGCGTGATGATGACGTTCGGGCGCGCTCGGTTTAACCGAGCAAGGCGGGAAGATCCGAGTCGCTCGGACCCGTGTAAAAAAACATGAAGTTCGGGCGGGTTCGGATTCAGAGAAACCGAACCCGCTCATCTCTAGTATAAATCCACTGATTCTGCCGTATAATTTGAGTGGTACTGGCGTATAAGTCCATTGATTCTACTGTATAATTCCAGTGATACTGACTTATAATTACATTGGTACTGGCGTATAAATCCAGTCCAGTGATACTGCCGTATATGTCCAGTGATACTTCCGTATATGTCCATTGATACTGCCGTATATGTCCAGCGGTACTGCTGTATATGTCCAGCAGTACTGCCGTATAAATCCAGTGATACTGCCGTATAATTCCAGTGGTACTGGTGTATAATTCCAGTGATCCTGCTGTATAATTTCAGTGACCCTGCCGTATAATTCCAGTGATCCTGCTGTATAATTCCATATAAATCCATATAATTCCATATAAATCCAGTCCAGTGATGCTGTCATATAAGTTCAGTGTTGCTGTCCTGTGCTGTATATTATTTACTCCAAATAAAAGGGTTATTAATATTTAATCCAAATAATTTTCACAGTTTTGCCCTGTGTGGTGTAGAGGAACTCTCTCCTGTACCGCATATTGTTATATAACTCCAGAAAAATAATGGAGAACACAACTTTTGAGGATAAAATAGGGAAAGAACCACTTCCTCCTAGTATTGAAGCTGCTGCTACTAGTCATGACATAGACAATGAAATCCCATCAACATCGTCTGCCAAGGCCGATGCCCAATGTGATAGTAGAGGGCATGTAAAATAACAAAAAGCCAAAGTTCAGTAAAAAGACCCAAAAAAAGAAATTTAAATGGTCTGAGGAGAAACATAAACTTGCCAATATGTCATTTAAGACACGGAGTGGCAAAGAACGGCTAAGGCTCTGGCCTATATTCATGACTAGTGGATCAGCTTCACATGATGATGGAAGCCCTCATCCTCCCACTACAAAAATGATAAGAGTTAATCTGGAAAAAGCACAGCAAAGATCTGTGTGTTTTAAGATGGTATCACAAATCCCCAAGGAGAGTCCAAGTGTGTCGGCGGTTGTGATACCTGACCTTCCAAACACTGGATGGGAAGATGTGGCTCAATCCACCATTTCCACGCCCCCTGCAAGTGCTGGAAGGAGCACCCACAGTCCAATTTCTGTTATTCAAACTGAAGAAGTTCACTGTTGAAGTACACCAGGATGAGGATATGGGTGTTGCTGGCACTGAGGAGGAAGTTGACGATGAGGATTCTGATGGTGATGTGGTTTGTTTAAATGAGGCAACGGGGGAGACACCTGTTGTCCGTGGGATGAAGAAGCCCATTGTGATGCCTGGGCAAAATACCAAAAAAGCCACCTCTTCGGAGTGGAATTATTTATCCACAAATCCGGACAACAGGTTTCAAGCCGTGTGTTGTCTCTGTCAATCTGTAATAAGTAGAGGTAAGGATGTTAAACACCTAGGAACATCCTCCCTTATACGTCACCTGCTGCACAGTCATCAGAAGTCAGTCTCAAGTTGTGAAACTTTGGGTAAGAGCATAAGCAGTTCACTGACACCTAAATCCCTTCTTCCTCTTGTAACCAAGCTCCTGCAAGCCACACCACCAACTCCCTCAACATCAACTTCCTCCTCAGTCAGGAACGTCAGTAGTCCTGCAGGCCATATCACTGGCAAGACTGAAGAGTCCTCTCCTAACCGGGATTCCTCCAGAGGATCCTTGAGTGGTATGCCTGCTGTTGCTGTCGATGCTGTTGTTGCTGCTGGGAGTTGATCGTCATCCAAGAGGGGAAATCGGAAGACCACGTGTACTACTTCAACTAAGTAATTGACTGTCCAACAGGCCTTATGACAGCAGTCATCCTTTTGCAAAGTGGATAACTGAGGCCTTGACAGCTATGTTGGTGTTAGACGTGCGTCCGGTATCCACCATTAGTTCAGTGGGACTTAGAGAATTGTTTGAGGTACTGTGTCCCCGGTATCAAATCCCATCTAGATTCGACTTTACTAGGCAGGCGATACCGAGAATGTACAGAGACGTCAGAAAAAGTGTCCTCAGTGTACTAAAAAATGCATTTGTGCCCACTGTCCACCTAACCACGGACATGTGAACAAGTGGAGCATGGCGGACTAAGGACTATATGACCGTGACAGCCCACTGGGTAGATGTATGGCCTCCCGCAGCAACAACAGCAGTGGCACCTGTAGCATCACCAACTCGTTTCTAGGCAGGCTATGCTATGTATCACAACTTTCCACACCACTGACAACCTCCTATGGAAACTGAGGGACATCATTGCACAATGGTTTATCCCAATTAGACTCTCCTGGGGATTTGTGATATCGGACAACGCCTCCAATATTGTGCGTGCATTACATCTGGGCAAATTCCAGCACATCCCATGTTTTGCACATTCAATTAATATGGTGGTGCAGAATTTTTTGAAAAATGACAGGAGCGTGCAGGAGATGCTGTTGGTGGCCCAAAAATTGCCGGCCAGTTTCGGCATTCAGCCACCATGTGCCGAAGACTGGAGCGCCATCAAACACACCTGAACATGCACTACCATCACCTGAAGCAAGAGGTGGTAACAAGGTGAAATTCAACACTCTATATGCTTCAGAGAATGGAGGAGCAGCAAAAAGGCCATTCAAGCCTATACATCCACCTACGATATAGGCAAAGTAGGGGGAATGCACCTTACTCAAGCGCAGTGGAGAATGATTTCCATCTTGTGCAAGGTTCTCCAACCCTTCAACCTTGCCACAAGTGAAGTCAGTTCAGACACTGTCAGCTTGAGTCAGGTCATTCCCCTCATCAGGCTTTTGCAGAAGCAGCTGGAGAAATTAAAGGAGGAGCTAAGATGGAGCGATTCCGCAAAGTGTGTGGGACTTCTGGATGGAGCCCTTCATTCGCTTTGCCAGGATTCAAGGGTGGTCAATCTGTTGAAATAGAGCACTACATTTTGGCCACCGTGCTCGATCCTAGGTTTTAAGCCTACATTGTATCTCTCTTTTTGGAAGACATAAGTTTGCAGAGGTTCAAAGACCTGCTTGTGAGAAAATTGTCAACTCAAGCAGAACGTGACCGTCAACAGCTCCTCCTTAATTTTCACCTGCAACTGGGGCTGCGAGGAAAAGGATAAGACTTCCTAGCCCACCTGCTAGTGGTGATGCAGGGCAGTCAGGAGCGAGTGCTGACATCTGGTGGTAAATTTACTAAGATGGGAGTTCTATTTAAGATGGGATGTTGCCCATAGCAACCAATCAGATTCCAGGTATTATCTTCTAGAAGGTGATAGATAAATGAGAAGTAGAATCTGATTGGTTGCTATGGGCAACATCCCATATTAAATAGAACGCCCATCTTAGTAAGTTTACCCCCAGGTCCGGACTGAAGGACCTGCCAACGATTACTGACATGTCTACTGTCACTGCATATGATTCTGTCACCATTGAAAGAATGGTGGACGATTATATGAGTGACAGCATCCAAGTAGGCATGTCAGACATTCCGTACGTATACTGGCAGGAAAAAGAGGCAATTTGAATGCCCTTGCACCAACTGGCTAAATTTGACCTAATTTGCCCCTCCCCCCCTCCAGTGTGTATTCCGAACATGTGTTTAGTGCAGCCGGTAACTTGTCAACGATCAGCGTAGGAGGTTACTTCCACAAAATGCAGAGAAGATGATGTTCATCAAAAATGAATTATAAATTCCTCTGGGAAGACCTTGACCAGCAATTTCCTCCAGAAAGTACACAGGGACCTGAGATGGTGGATTCCAGCCAGTGGGGATGAATTAATACTATGTGAGGAGGAGGATGTACGCAGTGAAAGGGACGAGGAATCGGAGGATAAGGTTGACATCTTGCCTCTGTAGAGCCAGTTTGTGTAAGGAGAGATTGATTGCTTCTTTTTTGGTGGGGGCCCAAACAAACCAGACATTTCAGCCACAGCTGTGTGGCAGATCCGGTCGCTGAAATGATTGGTTTGTTAAAGTGTTCATGTCCTGTTTATACAACATAAGGGTGGGTAGGAGGGCCCAAAGACAATTCCATCTTGCACCTCTTTTTTTTTCTTTGCATCATGTGCTGTTTGGGGCTTAGTTTTTTTAAGTGTCAACCTGTCTGCCACTGCAGTACCACTAATAGATGGGCCAGGTGTTTGTGCCGCACACTTGTGTTGCTTAGCTTAGTCATACAACTACGTCATTGCACCTCTTTTTCTTCTTTGCATTATGTGCTGTTTGGGGCCTATTTTTTAAATCTGCCATCCTGTCTGACACCGCAGTACCACTCCTAGATGGGCCAGGTGTTTGTGCCGCACACTTGTGTCGCTTAGCTTAATCATACAGTCACCTTGGTGCAACCTTTTGGCCTGAAAACAATATTGTGAGGTGGGAGGTATTCAGAATAACCTAGAAATTAGTGAAAATGAATGTTATTAAGGTTAATAATACCGTAGGAGCAAAATTACCCCCAAATTCTGTGAATTTAGTTATTTTTATGTTTTTTTTCAAAAATCATCCAGATCCAAAACCAAAATCAAAACCAAATACGAAAAGGTAGTTTTGGCAAAACCAAAACACGAACGGGGAATTAGAACCACAACCAAAACATGAAACACAAAAAGTGCCCGCCGCACAACTCTAATTTAAAATACATATGAAAGCTCTACTTGCCAAAGTTAGATATGACCAAAATGTACAGTTCTGTACCCTATGCTCTAGTAATCCACATATCAGTCTTTGCTTATTAAAATAATTAGAACTACTATTTTCGACAAGAGCAAACACCTGAAACAGCTAGGGGACTCTTCAGCTGTTAATAACTCAATAACCCCAGAAGCAAACGCTTTATCTCTGCAGGATCTGCAACAAGGGATACATCTGATGATACTGGAGCCAACAATCGGTCATGGTAAGGTGACTGCAATATATTTTCAAGTCAATTACATTCTAAAGTCAATTGCAATTACAGGATTTTGATGGCCATTCAGCGTTGGTGAATGAATGGATAAGAAATAATTACAAAGATACCATACTGCCATAATAAAGATACAGATGTTTCATGGTGCCTTAACACTTCCCGTCATTCGTATTAGGGTCACCTGGTAATGGCAAAATGACCAAGGTAATTAAACTAAGTGTCGCACTGCCAATTTAATAACCGCATCACGTGAATGTAAAGGCTTTTAGTGTCACACAGTGGTGTTTGTTGATGGTGAATTCATGATCTAGTATTACAAAGCGTAAATAACCCTTTCACTTAGTGTATTAATTCTGAATATCCAAGCTCAGTGGTTTACGTGAAAAGAGAAGCTGTTTGTTCTGAAGACTTGTTGCAGGTGATCAGGCAGCTAATTACTGATTCAGTCACTTTGAAAGCTGCCGGCTGGACTGATTCTTCGGGAAGACAAGAAAGTAAATTTAGGAGCTATGATGAATTGAAAAACTATATGAAATTCCATGATTGCTTCTCTGTATCTCCCCTTAAACTACAAATGCAGGTGAAAATATATATATATATTTAATTAATACTCTGTTGCTAAGGGGTTATAACTTACATTGGATTACATATCTGCTTAATATTCTGTGTGAGATATTATGGCGTGCACTTACTAATGAAATGACAATGTATAACTACCCCAAGGCAAAAAGAATCGCTTTAATTATTTATTAAATAGCAGTGGAGTCCTCTTTCATCATTCCTGTAATCCTTTTAGTATACAGCTGGAGTGACTTTTACAGAGACTAAAAACACAATCAGTATCCTGTTACTAGGAACCATTATAATTCACTTCTAAATTCTGATACACAGTAACATTATGGAGTAAGCGAAGCGAATACAATGCGATCCACTGTGCCTCTTTCTTTGTGATGGGGCCAGATCACACCATAACCATGACATCGCTTACACATTGTTATATCCAGGGGAGTGCTAGTGATGGGCATCCTGTCTCAGCCATTACGTTTTCTGGAGATATGGACAGCTCGCTGGTGCAGGTAAACCAAGTAAGGAGAAGAGAGAGTGATATTCTACACTGGCTGCAAATGGGCTTCTGCCGCAATTTTATTTTACTCACTTTCAAGATGAGATTTCAAGTAAAAGATAAAACTATTATTTCCAATAGAAAGTGCTGGTTTTTACATCAGCATATGAGATGAAAGGAATGAAGTCCTCCAATATTTGAAATCCTCAAATTTATTCTGATCAAACACATCTATATAATTGCTGACAAGCAGCAAATATTGAATGAAACAGATACAGATCATATAATTTCCTTATATCAATGTCTTTAAAAGAAAATGATGCAGCACAGAAATTAAGGGCAAGATGTATTAAAGCTTGGAGAGGGATAAAGTGGAGAGAGATAAAGTACCAACCATTCAGCTCCTGTCATTTTTCAAATGACCTGTACAATGCAGGTCATACTTGCCAATCTGACCCTCTCCATGAGGAAGAAAATGCTCTATTCCTGGACTTTCCTGGTAATGTATGATAGCCATCACCTGTGCTGAGCTAGTTAATTGATAAGAAAGGTGTTTCACCACAGGTGATGGCAATCATACATTACCTGGAAAGTCCAGGAACAGAGCATTTTCTCCCTCATGGAGAGGGTCAGGTAGGCAAGTATGATGCAGGTAGAAGCTGCGTGGTTCGTATTTTATCTCTTTTTAATATTTCATACATCTCCTCCTAAGTCCCTTATGTGGTGATGATAAAGTTATCCAGATATATAATCACTTGACATCAGGGGTGTTTTTAAGAGAGGATGCGACCTATGTGTAGCCTCAATTGTGGACTCCCTCCTCTCTACAGCAGCAATTAGACTTTTCTGCGCATGCGCAGGTTTCCGGGAACATGGAGCCCACGCCTTGATCCCAGGGACATCTCCAGTAAATCACTTGGAAATGGATGGGACTCTGTAGGGGTAAGTATAATATATAGGTGCAGAGTGTGCAATGTGCCCCCCTGGACCTGCACTGCACCCATTACAGAAAAACCTATGCTTGACCTGTATTTCATGGATGCTCTGTACACTTCTTCAGAATTGTATAAATGTTGAGGTTTCAGTAAGACTAGCTGATATGTATGGTTTTAACCGGGCAAAGGTTTGCTGGGTGGAACAATTTACTACTTTTCACCCCCTTAGAAGTCGATTCTGCTTAATATATCCCTGCTTAGTGGGTGGTTGCACATAACTATGATGGTTTCCAGACCATCTGGCAGATCACATGTTCCAGGTCACCCGGCATTGCACAGGCAGAGATGATAAACTATCACATTGTCAGAGAGCTTATTGGTGATACATTGTAATTGGCTGGCAGACGTTTTGCCACATAACTCATAATTCTAAAATGAAGCAACCAATCACAATTTACAAATTCAGGTCTACAAATCTATGAACCAAAAGCTTTAATTTATATATATTTGTATATGATATGCCCTGCTCAGGCAACAGCATCATAAAAATCGTCACTACACTATTAATATATAGATAATGGATGCCAAATTCTCTGTGTATCGGGATGCCTACTGACATTATCCTGACAGCCGCATCCTGACTCCTGGAATACTGGCGGCAAGGCCATGCTTCGAGCCCATATATATTAATATATATATAATATTTATATATATATATTAGAGATGTGCACCGGAAATTTTTCGGGTTTTGTGTTTTGGTTTTGGATTCGATTCCGCAGCTGTGTTTTGGATTCGGACGCATTTTGGCAAAACCTCCCTGAAATTTTTTTTGTCGGTTTCGGGTGTGTTTTGGATTCGGGTGTTTTTTTCAAAAAACCCTCAAAAACAGCTTAAATCATAGAATTTGGGGGTAATTTTGATCCTATAGTATTATTAACCACAATGACCACAATTTCCACTTATTTCCAGTCTATTCTGAACACCTCACACCTCACAATACTATTTTTAGTCCTAAAATTTGCACCAAGGTCGCTGGATGACTAAGCAAAGCGACCCAAGAGGGCGGCAGAAACACCTTGCCCATCTAGGAGTGGCACTGCGGTGTCAGACAGGATGGCAGATTTAAAAAATAGTCCCCAAACAGCACATGATGCAAAGAAAAGAGAGAAGGAGGTGCACTGTGGTCGCTGGACGGCTAAGCTAGGCGACACAAACACCTCAATATCACATGAATTATTTGTTCTAATCAATGGTATTATTGGTCCAAATCACTGGAAGAAAATGACAAAATCACTGGAATTATTTGTTCTAACCAATGGTATTATTGGTCCAAATCACTGGAAGAAAATGACAAAATCACTGGAATTATTCGTTCTAATCAATGGTATTATTGGTCCAAATCACTGGAAGAAAATGACAAAATCACTGGAATTTTGCAGAAAGTCGCTGCTTTCTGATTACAGAAATGCTCAAATATTACTGCGAATCCACAATCCCTTCCCAGAGGAAAAAGAAATTGAGAAAAACCGTTGTTTGAGAACGTTTGTTCTCTTTCCCTTACAAAGGAACAAACCACTTTTCAAGAAGACTGACGTTTTTGGGATTATGGAGACATAATGTTTTTGAATATAAATCCTAAAGCAGGTGGTGTATTAGAGCAAAAGAGTGCAAGAGACCAGCCATGCAGTTTCTGAAATATTATGACAAAATGTTACTGTATTTCATAAGCACTCATTCCTAACTCTGCTAAGTACTGTTTGGTATACTGTATCTTTCTTCCATGAGGTAGTTGTCCATTATTTCAGTTTCCATTGACCTTTTTGAAAGCGGTAGAAGTTATCGATTCTTTTTTTTTTTTCCCTATTTTTAATTTTCTCCTGCATAGCCCAGTAAAATGTTGCAATGTTAAGTATTGACTTGTGCCTTCTGGGGGTCCACTTCTTCACCAAACCCAGCCAAATCTCATCCTAACCATCTGTTCCACGTTCTCTATCTACCCCATCTGTGTCACCCATGTCTGTCTACCCCTCCCCTTTAGATTGTAAGCTCTCACGAGCAGGGCCCTCTTCCCTCATGTACATATCCTTTGTCTTACTTTATTAATCTTCAACTGTACCACATCCAGCAGTCTTCTGCCACCTGATACTTATTCCAGTGTCATCTGCTGATGTAACTATGTGTATTTACCCTGTACTTGTAAAATACTGTCATCAACTGTAAGTTGCTGTTTTCCTGTTTGATTATTTATGTACTCTGTAATTGGGCGCTGCAGAACCCTTGTGGCGCCATATAAATAAAGGATAATAATAATATAGGGTGTATAATCCCCAGGTGTATCTCACACATCACACAGTACAGTATATAGGGTGTATAATCCACAGGTGTATCTCACACATCACTCAGTACATATTACAGTATGTATAATCACCAGGTGTATAACACACGTCGCACAGTACAGTATACATACTGGTCACAACAATGCAGCAGATATTGAGCACTGATCAGGATACTAGAAGTGACACAGAGCTGCAAGATACAGCAATGGCCTACTGTACTGTACTATATATGTATACTGCTGGTCACCAAAATGCTGCACTGTCCTACTATATACTGCTCACAATAATGCAGCACAGATATGGAATGGATACTTGCAGTGACACAGAGCTGCAAGATACTACAGCAATGGCCTAATGTACTGTACAACTATATACTGTTGGTCACCAAAATGCTGCACTGTCCTACTATATACTGCTCACAATAATGCAGCACAGATATGGAATGAATACTTGCAGTGACACAGAGCTGCAAGATACAGCAATGGCCTACTGTACAAGTATATACTGTTGGTCACCAAAATGCTGCACTGTAATACTATATATACTGCTCACAATAATGCAGCACAGATATGGAATGGATACTTGCAGTGACACAGAGCTGCAAGATACAGCAATGGCCTACTGTACTGTACAACTATATACTGTTGGTCACCAAAATGCTGCACTGTAATACTATATATACTGTTCACAAAAATGCAGCACAGATATGGAATGGATACTTGCAGTGACACAGAGCTGCAAGATACAGCAATGGCCTCCTGAACTGTACTATATATGTATACTGCTGGTCACCAAAATGCTGCACTGTCCTACTATATACAGTACTGCTCACAATAATGCAGCACATATATGGAATGGATACTTGCAGTGACACAGAGCTGCAAGATACTACAGCAATGGCCTAATGTACTGTACAACTATATACTGTTGGTCACCAAAATGCTGCACTGTCCTAATATATACTGCTCACAATAATGCAGCACAGATATGGAATGGATACTTACAGTGACACAGAGCTGCAAGATACAGCAATGGCCTACTGTACAACTATATACTGTTGGTCACCAAAATGCTGCACTGTAATACTATATATACTGCTCACAAAAATGCAGCACAGATATGGAATGGGTACTTGCATTGACACAGAGCTGCAAGATACAGCAATGACCTACTGTACTGTACTACTATTATACTGGTGGTCCCCAGTCCCCACAATAAAGCACACTGAGCACAGATATTTGCAGCACACTGAGTACAGATATGGAGCGTTTTCAGGCAGAGAACGTAGATATGTTCAGCACACTGAGCACAGATATTTGCAGCACACTGAGCACAGATATTTGCAGCACACTGAGCACAGATTACGGAGCTTTTCAGGGAGAGAACGCAGCCACGTCCTCTCCGTTCAATCTCCAATGCACGAGTTAAAATAGCGGAGACGCGCTGCTCTTTATATAGAATACGAATCTCGCAAGAATCCGACAGCGGGATGATGACGTTTGGGCACGTTCGGGTTAACCGAGCAAGGCGGGAAGATCCAAGGCTGCCTCGGAACCGTGTAAAATAGGTGAAGTTCGGGGGGGTTCGGTTCTCAGAGAACCGAACCCGCTCATCTCAAATATATATATATATATATATATATATATATATATATATATACACTGCTCAAAAAAATAAAGGGAACACTAAAATAACACATCCTAGATCTGAATGAATTAAATATTCTTATTAAATACTTTGTTCTTTACATAGTTGAATGTGCTGACAACAAAATCACACAACAATTATCAATGGAAATCAAATTTATTAACCCATGGAGGTCTGGATTTGGAGTCACACTCAAAATTAAAGTGGAAAAACACACTACTGGCTAATCCAACTATGATGTAATGTCCTTAAAACAAGTCAAGTGGCTCAGTAGTGTGTGTGGCCTCCACGTGCCTGTATGACCTCCCTACAATGCCTGGGCATGCTCCTCATGAGGTCATGGATGGTCTCCTGAGGGATCTCCTCCCAGACCTGGACTAAAGCATCCGCCAACTCCTGGACAGTCTGGATGGAGCAAGACATGATGTCCCAGATGTGCTCAATTGGATTCAGGTCTTTGGAACGGGCGGGCCAGTTCATAGCATCAATGCCTTCGTCTTGCAGGAACTGCTGACACACTCCAGCCACATGAGATCTAGCATTGTCTTGCATAAGGAGGAACCCAGGGCCAACCGCACCAGCATATGGTCTCACAAGGGGTCTGGGGATCTCATCTAATGGCAGTCAGGCTACCTCTGGCGAGCACATGGAGGGCTGTGCGGCTCCCCAAAGAAATGCCACCACACACCATTACTGACCCACTGCCAAACCGGTCATGCTGGAGGATGTTGCAGGCAGCAGAGCATTCTCCTTGGCGTCTCCAGACTCTGTCACGTCTGTCACATGTGCTCAGTGAGAACCTGCTTTCATCTGTGAAGAGCACAGGGCGCCAGTGGCGAATGTGCCAATCTTGGTGTTCTCTGGCAAATGCCAAACGTCCTGCACGGTGTTGGGCTGTAAGCACAACCCCCTCCTGTGGACTTCGGGCCCTCATACCACCCTCATGGAGTCTGTTTCTGATCGTTTAATTAGACACATGCACATTTGTGGCTTGCTGGAGGTCATTTTGCATGGCTCTGGCAGTGCTCCTCCTATTCCTCCTTGCACAAAGGCGGAGGTAGTGGCCCTGCTGCTGGGTTGTTGCCCTCCTACGGCCTCCTCCACGTCTCCTGATGTACTGGCCTGACTCCTGGTAGCACCTCCATGCTCTGGACACTACGCTGACAGACACAGCAAACTTTCTTGCCACAGCTCGCATTGATGTGCCATCCTGCATGAGCTGCACTACCTGAGCCACTTGTGTGGGTTGTAGACTCCGTCTCATGCTACCACTAGAGAGAAAGCACCGCCAGCTTTCAAAAGTGACCAAAACATCAGCCAGAAAGCATAGGAGCTGAGAAGTGGTCTGTGGTCACCACCTGCAGAACAACTCCTTTATTGGGGATGTCTTGCTAATTGCCTATAATTCCCACCTGTTGTCTATTTCATTTGCACAACAGCATGTGAAATTGATTGTCAATCAGTGTTGCTTCCTAAGTGGACAGTTTGATTTCACAGAATTGTGATTGACTTGGAGTTACAGTGTTTTTTTTAAGTGTTCCCTTTATTTTTTTGAGCAGTGTATATATATATATATATATATATATATTTCTCTTGTAAACAAATGCACACTCATATATAAATATGTTACATGGTGATCCCTTTAATCTGTTCCTCCTAGGTCCAGAAAATATATATTCACTGAAAAAGGACACTCAGTTCATACATTGTTCTTTTATTCACCTCTGGTGAGACAGTTTAAAAATCGAACAATGATGGCTCAGAGTCAATGTACACATATTCACCATGTCAATACATAAGCAACCAACATGCCTCTCAAATCCACCCTGATCAATTAATGCAATGCGAATAAAAAGACATAACAGTCTGTCGACTTCGGTCATGAAATAACCATTAGAGACTTCTGCACCATGTCACTAACCACCATTGCAGCCATGAGCCATCCACAAACTAGCAGCCAGAGACCAGCTATAAATACCTCAAAACCATAATTACCAGAATACTTACAGGTGATCAGCCATGCCACCTGCAGCCACCGGCATGCGCCCCACCATCGTGCGCATCCCCCAACAACTGCCAATGACGCTAGACCACATCACTATACAGTGGGTGTGTCAGAAAGCGCCTGCATCAGTGGCTTCCTGCCGGCTGCGCCCGAACTTCCTGCCCATGCGTTTCACTTAATTCATCCGATGACAATAATAGTATATCCCTTCCAGTATCATCATGTTGGCAGAACCGGGAACACAGCATTGGGTAGCTGTAACTATGACGACCCAGGCATGCGTTCCTCAGGCACAACCCTGCATTCCACAGCCCAGACCTCATGGCTCAGAAAATACCTTGCTCTGTGAATACTTACACAAACCCACTGAATATATATCTGGTTACTGTCAAAGTCAGAAAAATATCACGATGCACACTGCCATATTTGCACCTCATACAGGTCCGTGCTGCGCATGCGTGCGCTCTCCCGTGCGTGCGCATACTCGCTGTTGCGGGCACCCGCGGGCGCGCGGTATGTGCATTTACGGTAGAGTTTATGAGTTCGTAGCGTGCGACTCAATCGTTACATATTTTCACCATATAATGTATTTTGTAGATTATGGTCCCTTTGATAGAATCTGAAAGTTTGGTTAATGTAGCATGTTCGTGGACAGAGAAATCCCTCTTTGTTTGATACGAAGGGTCAGACAGGAGTAATACAGTGGTGTTTAGTATCCATCGGAAGAGTATTTAATTAGCAATATTCCGGTGTTGGTTTGAAGCGGATTAATCGCTCGTGCGAATAGTTATGGACATAAGAAGTTTATGTCCATTTACTATTATTTGCACTTACTTATCCATGCGGCGGGAAACCTAGTTTCCCACCCACCTGAGCAGTTGGAAATCGTCACAGCCCACCTGTATGAATCAACCTATGACCTTTTGTTATAATGCGAGGAGGAATTCCTGTGTCCAATGAACAATGAGATTGTAGGGACCATTGAATTGTATTGTGTGTGGGGCATAAATAGACAAGCCGATCACATCCAGCTCTCACTCTTCAACGGTTCTCATTGCTGAAAATCGGGAGCTGGATGTCCAGAGGCGCATGCGATCGTTCCCCTTTGTGCGTAAGTTTTCTCCGCAATCATATTGTCTTTCTTGTTATTATGGGCCATATCTCTCTCTCTCTCTCTTCTCCTCTTTCTCTCGTATTCTCTTAAACGTAATTGTATTGTATTTACTGTGTAGTTACCTGGTTAGTTAGTCTATGTTATATTGTAGTGTATGACTTGTATTGTATTATTCTTTTTCTCAAGTATAACATTCATATAAGGCGTTAGACCCTAAGCCCGGTAGTTGTGTATTTCTTATAGTGTTAAGTATTCACAGAGCGTCGGTGACACTCAAACAGCTTTTAAGTTAATAAGGTTACACTGTGTTGCATCTACACCCTATCTCTACACTAAGGTTTTACTGCATATTACATTGTTTATGGTTTAGATATAAAGGTTCAACATTGTGAGCGTCTGCGCCGCTCGTGATCTCCTCGTGGTCTCGAGCGTCCGCTACGCTGATAGCGTAGCATTACGGTAGTCGCTCACCTAAAAGTGTGCCCGATACCAACAGCGTATTCTCTCGAGCGTTTGTGTCGCTCGAGCGACCCGCTCCCGATACAGCGTCCGCTACGCTATAGCGAACCATTACGTTAGTCAGCAGCCAATAGCGTGCCTGCCTGTGATCTCTTGGCCGTGAGCGAATGTGACGCTTGGGCGTCTCGACCACGGCTAAGCGATTGTTACGCAACGTGCGTACCCTTACGGTACTCCATACGTCAATAGCGTACAGTGTTCTTAGGCCTCTTAAAGGGTTTTAAATAAGATAAATAATTTAGCTTTATCAATTGGCGGCTCGTCCTGTCCTTCACATATCTCTGCTAGGTAATTTCAGCAGACATTATCCATCAGCAAAGGGCGGGAGATCATATTCTTTGCAGTGCTGACGGGATAAGCGTCTGCTTCGCTCAGTAAAGGGTGCTGAAGGAATCCGGAACCGGAGGTAAGAACAACACGCTAGTGTCTTTTAAAACTGTTTATTTCTGTCTTGCGTACGCACACGCACATATCTGCATTTCTTTTTTCATTCGTGTATTTTCATATATCACTCTCCTGTTTGCCATTTTATAATTTATAAACGTGCTAAAAGAGAATTGTCGCTATTTCATAGTTAAAGTGTAAAAGTAATGCGTTAAGGGATAAAGTGTAAAGCACACACACAGCTCTACCTAAAGAGACAAGGAGAGATTGGTGTGGGGTTCAGTAGAGGATCGAGGATCATCTACATTGATAAACGTGTTAGTTGTGTTACGGTGGACATTGGTTTTGTGTACACGTGTCTCTAACAAAGGACTGAGACTCGCGTACGCAAAGGCCGACGCACGCAGCGTAAATTACGCAACGGAGCGTCTGGGTACGCCCACGTAACTCAAGTCACACGATAGTGTTGATTTTCAACAGGCGATAAATAGCGCAACAGGCGATAAATAGCGCAACAGGCGATAAACAGCGCAACAGGCGATAAATAGCGCAACAGGCGATAAATAGCGCAAAACGCGATAAATAGCGCAAATCTATTTTAAATCCGAAATTTAAATTAACAGATCCTTCTCCAAATTTACAACACATCTGGTCTAAAGAAAAATTTCTGCGCAGAAATAGAAATAGAAACAAAAGTGTACATGTGGTGAGTGAGTGTTTGCAATTATATAAGTTTTACAATTTTGGGGATTGAACCACAGAAATCATCGAGTTCTCGTGAAGTACATACGTGTAAGTGACATACATGGTGGCTAGGGAGGCATCCCTTGTTAAACATATAAAGAGCATTAGAGTGTAGCAGACCAGGAAGTCATACTGTAACAGACCAGGAGGTCAGACCAGGAGGTCGCATAACAGACCAGGAGGTCCAGGTACAGCAGACAAGGAAGTCCGCTATAGAGTCAAGTAGCCCAACACCAAGAAGGGTTGGAGCGTAACCCATATAGGCCATAAAGCTCAGGCTGAAGGAATTCGCAGCTGCTGAATGTCGATTCCACTGGTCGCTCCGTACATAAGATTAGTTGCTTATGTACTGAACGATTGTACCGCACGTAATTGTGTGCATTAGTTAGTCTGACCAGTACCATTTGTGTACGAACCCGGTCATAAACACTATTTGTACATTCTGACGTGATTTGTGTAATTTTTTATTTTTAAAAGGGAAGTTCGCTGGTCACTCAGGAATTATCCAACAACCCCACAGTTACTGGAAAGGGTTAATGCTCTGCGGATCACACCCACATGTTCCAGTAAACAAAGGTTCATAGGGGCCCTGGGTCGAGTACGCCAGCACTATATCAGTGTGTGGGCGTATTGGTCGGCGTGGGCGAGTGAGTGGGGTACTCCGTAAACCACCACCGTCAACCTATCGTGAATATTTTGGTTTTTTGTAAGGGTTCGCTGAAGACCCTGATATAAAGGTCAGAGGTAGAGCAAGCAACACCTGCAAATTATGGGGGCCAGTTGTTCAGGAAGGGGGCGATCAACCTCGGTTCGGGTTGATTCTATAAACCGACCAATCGGGTCGGCAAGGTACGTAATGTGTGAAAAATACGGCTCACACACAGAAGTTTTATGTGATGAATGGGAAAGAATGACAATGCATGACGGGGAGAAATTCCCAAGAGTAGGTAGCTTCAGCCCAGAAGTGTTAATGAATTTAAGGAGGAGGATATGTCTCATTAAATCAACAAAGAGACGAATCCAACATTATGATTATTTGCAGCTATGGCAACAGGAGGGTGAAATACAGAGAGGATTGGCTCTGGCGGCGGGATCTAATCCTATCAAGAAACTGATAGCCACGGCCCCGCCGCCACCATACATATCAGGAGAGAAATTGGTTGCGGAGAATGACGCATCAGGGGGTAACAAACAGGCACTTAGCAACTGTATAAATGTTAAGGATAATGTTAATAAGTTAACCAATGCAAGTATTAACCCGTGCAAGTTGTACCCTGTTTTGAACTTTCCCCAGGAGTGTGATCAAGAGGACGAATCGGCAACAATATCGTCTCTCTCTCTAGCAGCCACCATATCAGAAACAACAGTAGGCACGGCCCAACCCATAAGATTAGTAACAAAGCCCCCTAGCGGAGGGACAGGTGAGGTCGTATCAACGGGTAAGTACGGCACCATACACTATGCTGAAACCATTTCACCACAGACTGTAGAATCTACACAGAATGATGTTGTTAAACTTGCTCCCGTGAGGGTAATAGCTGTTCCAAATGGGAAAACGGACACTACAGGAGTCACTCCTATCAGGAACATTGCCATGTACAGCCCGTTTTCCCGAATGGAATTAAGAACCATAGTGTCTGAATTCCCTGATCCTAGAAAAGACTTAGTTGCTAGCCAGAAATACATCAGAGACCTAGGGAACACTTTAGAGCCCAATAACAAAGACTGGCAGATATTGCTGAGGGCATGTTTACCCTCCAATGTCGACGCAGCTCAATTTTTAGCTGACTGTGGACTGGATTAGGATGTACCTCTTACAGATGTGTACAACAAAGATAATGTAAAAAGGATAAATTTACAGTTAAAGGAGTATTTCCCAGCTGTAGCCAAATGGAATAGAATTTTTTCCATTAAACAAAAAGAGTCAGAAACAGCTGCTGATTATTTTCACCGGGCATTATTAGAAATGGCAAAATACACTGGCATAGAGGACATTAGGACCAATGCAAATCATCAAGAAGTAGCAGTATCTGTGCTAATGGATGGTTTAAAAGAAGCATTACAGACAAGGGTACAGACCACGCAACCATGTTGGCGAGGTCTGTCAGTGGCTACTTTGAGAGAGGCTGCTATTGATCACGACCGGAATATCACCAGACACAGGGAGTCACAAGGTG
Organism: Pseudophryne corroboree; assembly: GCF_028390025.1. Lineage (NCBI taxonomy): Eukaryota > Metazoa > Chordata > Amphibia > Anura > Myobatrachidae > Pseudophryne > Pseudophryne corroboree. The sequence continues at coordinate 243,145,981 of NC_086453.1, read as the reverse complement.
ATAAGTTAATGGCCGTAAGTATACAGGCCCTGACCACAAAGCAGCCTTTGTATAGATCACCAAACCCTGTGGGTAAGTCAAATGTGATAACATGTTATTTTTGTTATAAACAGGGACACATAGCACGAGACTGTAGAGCGAAAAATTCACAAAGATCATACCAACCCCCTAGACAACGACATGACACACGAAATTGAGATCAGGGTCCACAGAGACGGAGTTATGAGCCACCTACAGGGGAAACAAAAAGATATCCCCCAACAGGAGACTGGCAAACTCCTGGCAGTTCCCATCTAACCCCTTCACAGGTAGTTGCTGCCAGCGGGATTCAGGGAGGTCACCATACCCAATAGGGGTGTGGCCATACCTGGAATCTGCAGCCAGTAAAATTGATTGCAAATCTTGGAAGTGAACCCGAAATTGCAATCAATGTAGCTGGTAAATCATTAAACTTTCTTGTAAATACGGGGGCGGCCAAATCAGTGATAAATTCGACAGTGGGCATGAGAACCACTGGTAAGACAATTCCAGCCATAGGGGTAACGGGAGTAGTCCAGCACTACCCTGTTAGCAAACCAGCCGAGATTACAATAGGGCCTTTACATACCAAGCATTCCTTTTTGCTGGCTGCATCGGCACCGACTAATCTCCTGGGAAGAGACTTATTGTGTAAAATGGGGTGCGTCATTTTTTTGTACTCCTGAAGGTGTATTCTTGGACATACCTGAGAATCACGCTCAGGAAGTGCGAGACATGTTAGACTCCCCATCAAAATTAATGTCACATACCATTATGACAAATAGGACTCCATCCCAAGTAGAAGAAATGACATCCCAGATACCAGAGTCACTTTGGACAAAAGATGGACAGGACACTGGATTAATGGCAAACGTAGCTCCGGTAGTTGTACAAGTAAAAGATGGTAGGATAGCTCCAAAAATCCCACAGTACCCTCTGAAGCCAGAGGTGGAGTTAGGAGTTTATCCCGTAATAGAGCGCTTGCTACAACAGGGCATTCTGGTAAGAACGTCCAGCACTGCCAATAGTCCCATCTTCCCTGTGAAAAAGAGTGGGGGGAGGGGTTACCGGCTAGTGCAGGATCTAAGGGGGATTAACAAAATAGTTGAGAGTCAGTTCCCCGTAGTGCCAAATCCAGCTGTCATCCTTATGCAAATCCCTCCCACTGCGAAATTTTTCACTGTTATTGACCTCTGCTCCGCTTTCTTTTCGGTACCTTTGCACCCTGACAGCCAATATTTGTTTGCATTCACATACAGAGGAGTCCAATACACATGGACTCGATTACCACAAGGTTTCATAGACAGTCCAAGTATATTTTCCCAGGCTTTGCATGATTGTTTACAGTCTTTCCAACCAGAGAGTGGATCAGTATTGATACAGTACGTGGATGATTTACTACTGTGTTCTGATTCATTGGAAGCATCCCTGAAGGATACGAAACAGCTCCTGTTTCATCTTTCAGACACAGGACACAAGGTTTCCAAAGACAAGTTACAATTATGCCAAACTAAGGTAAAATATTTGGGACACTGTCTAACACAAGGACTGAGACACCTGACCGCTGATAGAATTCAAGCAATTAGAGACATGACTCTGCCACAAACCCAGCAACAGATCAGAACATTTTTAGGAATGTGTGGGTATTGCCGTAACTGGATCCCAGGGTTTTCCATTCTAGCGTTACCTTTGCAGGAGATGGTCTCCTCAAACAAACCTGATCGGATTTCGCATACAGACGAGTCCGAGATGGCATTTGAGAGACTTAAACAGTGCCTAACGCAGGCACCAGCATTAGGTATGCCAGACTATGGGAAACCCTTTGAGCTGTACGGAACAGAAAGTGCTGGTTGCGCGGCAGGCGTCTTAACCCAAAAGCACGGTGATGCCAGCAGGCCAGTAGCATACTACAGCGCTCAGCTAGATACGGTAGCGCGATCCCTCCCCACATGCTTGCGAAGCGTTGCTGCGATAGCATTGCTAGTAACGAAAAGCGAAGATGTAGTGCTAGGTCACAACCTCACAATTCATACACCACATGCAGTGTCAGCCTTGCTAAATTCTGCCCAAACCAGGCACGTCTCATCAGCGCGGTTTACAAGATGGGAATTGGCACTAATGGCCCCCGTAAACATCACCATAAGGAGATGCAGTGCATTAAATCCTGCAACATATCTCCCAGGTGTGCCTGGACAGGCACAAAGGGTGGAGGATGAGAGTGGTGGGGAAGGAGAATTTAATACAAAGGAGGACACACATGATTGTATGGAATATTTGACCCAAAATTTTACCGCAAGGCCTGACATCAGTGACAACCTACTGGAAGATGTAGATCTAACTTTCTACACGGACGGTAGTTGTCACAGACAGTCAGACTCGGGAGACTTGTGTACTGGATACGCAGTCGTAGATGACCAAGGCACCATAGAAGCGGAACCGCTAGGCCCACCTCACTCAGCCCAGGTTGCTGAACTGGTCGCCCTAACCAGAGCATGTGAATTGGCTAAGGGCAAATCAGCCAATATCTACACCGACTCTAGATACGCATTCGGGGTAGTCCATGATTTCGGAGCCCTATGGCGCCTCAGAAATTTCATGACGGCAGCTGGTACACCGGTAGCGCATGCAGCTCACATCAAAAGGCTTCTAACAGCGATACAGGAACCCGACAGAGTGGCTGTTATAAAGTGTAAAGCACACACATATAGCCAAGACCCAGTATCACTTGGTAACAGCCGAGCAGACAAAGCAGCTAAGTTAGCAGCTGGTACCCCCAGACAGACAGACACCACACAACTGATGGTATTTAATACCATCAACACACAGAAGTTGTGTGAGATGCAAAATTTGTGTTCCACACAGGAAAAGGCAGTTTGGAAGGCAAAGGGATATGGCCAGGAGTCCTCAGGACTCTGGACGGATGGACAAGGTAAACCGGTGGCCCCCAGAGCATATCTTCCATGTTTAGCTGAGGCAGCTCATGGGCTGACTCATCTGGGCAAGGAAGGAATGTGCAAGTTGGTAAGAGCATATTGGTGCGCCCCAGGATTTTCATCTCATGCAAGTAAGAGAGCAATGTCATGCCTTACATGCTTGAGAAAGAATATCGGAAAGGCAATACCAACAGAACCATCTCATATCCCACCTACAGGCGGTCCTTTTCAGGTAATACAGATTGACTTTATTCAATTACCCCCTTGTCGAAATTTGAAATATGTACTTGTTTGTATAGATGTGTTCTCAAATTGGGTCGAAGCATTTCCTGCGGCCACAAATACCGCTATGTTTACTGCTAAGAAAATTGTGCAGGAATTTGTATGTAGATATGGTATCCCTAGAATAATTGAAAGTGATAGGGGTACCCATTTTACAGGTGATGTCTTTCAAGGAATGTGTAAGTTGATGGGAATTGATAGCAAGCTGCACACTCCATACCGTCCACAGGCGAGTGCGAAGGTGGAAAGAGTGAACAGCACTATTAAAAATAAACTGAGCAAAGTTATGGCAGAGACAGGATTGACATGGCCAGAAGCTTTACCCATTGTACTGTACAGCATCAGAACCACTCCCAGGTCCCCTCTTAATCTGTCTCCCTTTGAAATCTTGTTTGGTCGACAACCGCATGTTATGATTAACCCTCAGGATGATTTGAAGTGTAACAATGAAGTGACTGTAAAATACTTGATTAACATGAGTAAACAGTTAAGGAATCAGAATGATAATTTGAAGTTAGTGATTCCTGATTTACCAGATAGTAATTGTCATGACATTGAACCTGGGGATTATGTAATGATACGGAATTTTCTACGCTCAGGTTGCCTTATTGACAGATGGGAAGGACCATACCAAGTCTTATTGACTAGCACTACAGCATTGAAGGTTGCCGAGAGAGAGACTTGGGTTCATTCGTCCCATTGTAAGAAGGTTGCTGATCCAGAGAGGTCCCGTGATAAGGAACAGACGGTAGAGGAAGTTGTATCACTGGAGTGTCTGTTCCAGGAGGACTGAGGCGGCACCTGAGCATCGAGAATCACAAGATCAAAAGCAGTTGTCGATCCCCTGTTCCCTTTTATTGTTTTTCTCCACTTCCCATCCCCTCCCCCTCAAATTATTTTTTCCCCCTTCTCATTCTTCTTCGTTTCCTCCTAAGATGGACTTGCCTCAAGAGACTGTGATCCGGATTTTCCTGTTGGCCATGATGTTGACCAGAGCAGTCTGTTCCGGCGAGAGTACCATGGAGGTCGAGAGAGGTTCTGGAATGGGTTCTGATGACAGAGATGGAGGCGTAGTTTTCCGAGAACAACATAATCAACAAGCAAAGGCGAGTATCAGAAAATGGTCCGATAACATAGACCATAGAAGGAATTGTGAAGGATTGTTAGCTGAAGAAAACTGTATCTGTAGGCTCTGTGACAATGTAGTTGAGGATGGGTGCATTAAGAAATGCCAATCCAGTTTTAATATCCACATGGACCGGCATCCCTTGAGTGACTATCACTCTTTAGTGGGTAGTGTGTTAAATCAAACAGATTGTTGGGTATGCTCTCAAGTACCTCAAGGTCATAGCAAATCAGGACTAGTACCATTTCCTTTAACGATAGGTGAGGTACTTGAGCTAAGTGGTGGGAGGCCGGTGGACAGGAGGTTTAATATCTCCAGTCCTCCTAGTTTGAAGCTCCACCAATATCATGTGGATAGATCCCTAATATGTTTTAACATTTCCAATCCCCGAAAGCCGGGAAATTGGGAAGTGTCATGGAGTAACCAAACCATGACCTTTTCATATAGAGCAGATAGAATGCCTACAGACACAGAGCTTATACGCCACATAGCCAGTAGAGGAAAATCTTTCCGATATAGGTATACCCTAGGAAGTAGGATTACGAGAGTTGGAGAGGTATCACCAGGATACTGTGCACATATCGTACAAGCTGATACGTGTACTAGACAGATGGGATAATTAGGGTTAGGAGATTTCACAAGGAAGATGTGTAATATGGTTATGTCCTACTCCGTCCCATATGTTCTCCCCGATGATGCATATTTCATATGCGGGAGGAAGGCGTATAAGTGGCTTGCCCCAAACTCTGAAGGATTGTGTTATATTGGAAAAGTACTGCCTGAAGTAATGACTGTATCACATGCCAAAATGAAAGATATACACCATGTTGCCCAAGCTCCTTATACTCATACCCATTACGAGCACGTAGTTAAACGGCACCTGATAGAAAGAACAGAGCATCCGGCCTCTGACATGATCCATGAATCCACCGGGATTCAGTTTCTAATCGCGTTAGACATCACTCGCACCGCCAGAGGAGTGTTGAATTATAAATACATATCTGCGCTCGCAAATTTGTTAGACAATATCACAGAAATGTATGATGGCACTTTTAGGTATACTGGAAGAGAGCTTCAAGCTTATAAAACAGAACTGGTTCAGCATAGAATGGTTCTCAATTATCTCACGGCAGTAACAGGTGGATATTGTGTCACACTGGCAACGCAGTAAGTCGTGAAATGCTGCACATATATAACAAATAGTACCGAGGACCCGGTCGAGGTCATAGACCAAAAGATGGACGATATTCTCCAACTGAAGTGGGAATTTTGCAGGAGACACAATCTCACTCTTGCTGCTGTAGGTAATGAGCTGACTGGTTGGGTGTCATGGTTGAACCCGCGAAATTGGTTCTCTGGTTTAGGAGAATGGGCTCAAGGAGTCATAATGGATGTTGGGAAGTTTCTTCTATGTATCTTAGGTGTTGTCATAACGATTGGCTTGATATTTAGATGCGGTCAGGCTTTAATGAAGTGCAAACGTAGTACTAGGATAATGAGTTTAAGGAGTGAGGAAATTGTAATTCCAATGGATTTGATTTATGACCCAAATGTAGAAACAATGATGTGATGAAAATGCGATTTCTACGGTCCGTTTCTTTCACCTGGTTTTCCGTTTTCTCCAAGGTAAAAAGACCCACTTGGACGAGGAATTTGATGATCCTGTATACGGACAACTGATGGATTAAAGAAGAAGTTTTGACAACCTTATACACAGATATTTGATGAACTTTGCCATTTAGCCCCAGTTTCCCTAGAAATTTTAAAATTACGCTAGCCCAACACTTTTGTAAGTCTATGGACATTGACAAAGCTTTTTGCCCACACGCCTTTTGGCAAAAGCACAAAGAAGACTGCATTCAACAGACACCGAACAAGACTTCAACCGACAAATGTTCATTTACCTGACATAGAATACCACTGCATTTACCATAATTATGTCTTTTCTTCATCTCTACAACCTCCAGGTAATTACACACATAGTCGATAGGGAATACAGGCACAGATATCAGCAATCACATATTCCCCCATTCATGTATCATCAACTAAAATGTGCTCCCCATTTTGTTACAACCACAGCCGAAAAGAGCTCGGTAAAGTTTGACAGCCCATCCACAGACCCGTACCGCGGGATAAGAAGGAATTCAAATGTATACTTCGCAATACCTTGAAGCTTGATTTAAAACACGTAGGCACGATGATACATGACCCCCAAACACGGATTCATACACACATACTTCTGCTATCTCACTAGGTCATACCCTTTTCCTACCTTCTCCTCTCCTCCCCTACCCAACCATGTAAATGTATTAACCCCTGACATATATTTTTCTCTTTTTGAAATGTTTTAGGAAGTGGCAGTTATTGTTGACTGCCAAAGGGTGGACTGTCAAAGTCAGAAAAATATCACGATGCACACTGCCATATTTGCACCTCATACAGGTCCGCGCTGCGCATGCGTGCGCTCTCCCGTGCGTGCGCATACTCGCTGTTGCGGGCACCCGCGGGCGCGCGGTATGTGCATTTACGGTAGAGTTTATGTGTTCGTAGCGTGCGACTCAATCGTTACATATTTTCACCATATAATGTATTTTGTAGATTATGGTCCCTTTGATAGAATCTGAAAGTTTGGTTAATGTAGCATGTTCGTGGACAGAGAAATCCCTCTTTGTTTGATACGAAGGGTCAGACAGGAGTAATACAGTGGTGTTTAGTATCCATCGGAAGAGTATTTAATTAGCAATATTCCGGTGTTGGTTTGAAGCGGATTAATCGCTCGTGCGAATAGTTATGGACATAAGAAGTTTATGTCCATTTACTATTATTTGCACTTACTTATCCATGCGGCGGGAAACCTAGTTTCCCACCCACCTGAGCAGTTGGAAATCGTCACAGCCCACCTGTATGAATCAACCTATGACCTTTTGTTATAATGCGAGGAGGAATTCCTGTGTCCAATGAACAATGAGATTGTAGGGACCATTGAATTGTATTGTGTGTGGGGCATAAATAGACAAGCCGATCACATCCAGCTCTCACTCTTCAACGGTTCTCATTGCTGAAAATCGGGAGCTGGATGTCCAGAGGCGCATGCGATCGTTCCCCTTTGTGCGTAAGTTTTCTCCGCAATCATATTGTCTTTCTTGTTATTATGGGCTATATCTCTCTCTCTCTCTCTTCTCCTCTTTCTCTCGTATTCTCTTAAACGTAATTGTATTGTATTTACTGTGTAGTTACCTGGTTAGTTAGTCTATGTTATATTGTAGTGTATGACTTGTATTGTATTATTCTTTTTCTCAAGTATAACATTCATATAAGGCGTTAGACCCTAAGCCCGGTAGTTGTGTATTTATTATAGTGTTAAGTATTCACAGAGCGTCGGTGACGCTCAAACAGCTTTTAAGTTAATAAGGTTACACTGTGTTGCATCTACACCCTATCTCTACACTAAGGTTTTACTGCATATTACATTGTTTATGGTTTAGATATAAAGGTTCAACATTGTGAGCGTCTGCGCCGCTCGTGATCTCCTCGTGGTCTCGAACGTCCGCTACGCTGATAGCGTAGCATTACGGTAGTTGCTCACCTAAAAGTGTGCCCGATACCAACAGCGTATTCTCTCGAGCGTTTGTGTCGCTCGAGCGACCCGCTACCGATACAGCGTCCGCTACGCTATAGCGAACCATTATGTTAGTCAGCAGCCAATAGCGTGCCTGCCTGTGATCTCTTGGCCGTGAGCGAACGTGACGCTTGAGCGTCTCGACCACGGCTAAGCGATTGTTACGCAACGTGCGTACCCTTACGGTACTCCATATGTCAATAGCGTACAGTGTTCTTAGGCCTCTTAAAGGGTTTTAAATAAGATAAATAATTTAGCTTTATCATTACGCACAGAAGGAGCGCGCTGATCGGGGTGCCACCAAGCTCAACTGGTCACCTGCAAATAGAATAGCTTCTCAAACCTAGATATTCCATATGAAATGCTGCTGCATACTGTATATCACTAGCTGCTGTTCATGGACAGATCACGGCAGCAACTTACAGAGTGTCTCGTGCAGTATTAAATGTGCAAACTCAACTATCACAAAATATAACATACAGCACTATACATATAACACTTAACATATAATGACATACCTAAATCCACATACATTTATGAAAAAAAACAATATATAATTCAGAGTAGGACATTACTCTATTCAATGAGGAACCAACACATAGTCCGCCAAACAATTACAGAAAACACCCGAAATTTATGTTCTCAGTCAGGCCACGTGGAGCCTTTGTGTCCAATCTAAACATCCATTTTGCCTCTCTCTGGAGAAGTATCCGTCCGCAATCACCTCCCCTGTTTAATTTGGGGACGTGATCTATAATCATACTTTTAAGGGATGAAATCTGAGGTCCTTGTTCCAAAAAATGTCTCGCCACAGGTTTGCCACTCTCTTTACTGGTAAGGGCTTGCCTATTGACAGGCGACGGTTGGCTATTCTCTCGCAAAATGTGGTGGTGGTCTTACCCGCATAATATAGCCCACATGTAAATCATATAAGTGGTCATGCATGTGACATGGTGCTTTATCTAGATCTTCTTTCCTGTGTGTAGGTGGGCAAACGTTTTCCCAGTCGGTGCAGGAATAATGCTGGTATCGCTATAGTGTCCGTCTGGACACTACAGCGTCTGGACACTATAGCAATACCAGCATTATTCCTGCACCAAACTGAGCCACCTGTGATTATTGTGACACCCTCCAGTGACGTCATCATCCTGCACTCCACTGGACTTAGTGGGAGTGTGTCACAAGCAGTGGACAGCCAACAACATCAGGCTGAGGAATACCACTGCCACCAAAGGGTAAGCATGTTAGGGACAGACCATCTGCAAGACTGGTGTCACCTTCACTTTTCCCAAAAGGGCTTAAACATTGTTTTTAACCATTATTTTCTTTACAGGTTCCACTTTAACACATTTTAACATCATACAAGCACTTGAATATTAATTTAATGAGTTCCTTGATGTGTAAATTTTTAGGAAAAGCAAAACATTGGGGACAAAATTGTTCCCTAAAACAACAGACAGGAATACCATTTTATAAATGTAACCCTTCTCATACTATGTCATATATATATTTGCATAAACCGACGCAAAATTAGACCCCTTAATGGTCCCAGCATTCTGAACATGAAAGGACTCCCCATATTAAAAATGTTTCAATGTGAGTATACTCATAATCATCTTGCATACATAGTCAATGGGTGGACCACAGAAATCAAATTCCAATAATGCCTGTCTCACCGCCTCGACCCCTGTTTCCTTAGGTACTGTATGACAGTGTAGAGAAATGAGACATCCATCGTGGCAAATGTATACTCTTGAGATGACATGTCTATCTCTTTTATTCTGTTGAGAAAATTACCATTGTCTCGAATATAGCTTTTACTTTGCACAACAAGGGGTTGCAATAAAAAGTTGTAATAAAAAGTCTATATATTTAGCCAACGGTTGCAGCACCGACTTTGTAGGACATTTTCCTGTATGTATGACCATCAGCCAATTGTAATCTCACATCATCATCATAATACTGATAGTCCAACACTACAACTCCACCGCCTTGTCCGTTGTGTGAACTACTATCTCTTGGTTATCTTGAAGTGCCTTAATCGTCTTCTGTTGTCCAGGGCTGATATTCTGGTAATGATGAGACTCTTTTTAGCCATATCCAGAAAATCGCCCTCAACCATTCTCAAAAAAGTTTTTATACTTGAGTTAGTACTAGACGGGTCAAAGGTGCTGTATTTAGATGTAACAAATTTATTCTTAATCTCAACTGGTCCTTCTGTATCTTTAAAATACTCTATGAGTTACAGCTTGCGTCCCATTTTGTACATGTCAACATGAAAATCAAATGCCTCGTGTTTAAAGGTCGGTACAAAACAAAGACCTTGTGCCAACACTGATTCTTCAGCTGGTGTCAATGCATATCACGATAAATTAAATTGCTGGTCACTATTTCTTTCTTCGTCTTCCTCTTCTTCCCAATCCCCCTCATCGTGCGCCCCTTCTTCCTTTGTTGACCCCTGTGTCTGTGGGGTCCACTGTAACCCCTAACAAAGTTTGGCCTCTAGGGGGCAAAGATTAACTTTTTTCAACCTCAGAGGAGGAATATGAGGAATATACAGTGAATGTCAATCTGAGCGTATGATGAAGACCCGCTGTCTTGGCACTCTACTAGTGTCCACCGTTAACCATCTGTATACATTATGATTACGGTAATCACTCTGCACTGTCTATAATTTTTTTTTAAGTGATAAAATCTCTCCTATAACGTTCTATCTGCAGTGTGAGTTTATCCAACCATTTGTCACTTTTATCCTCAATCAATTTCAGTTTTGATTTGTTCTAAAGTCATCTAGGTCAGTCCTTGTCCACGTTAGTTCATTACTAACTTCTTCACTACCAATAAAGTTAAATCTAAAGAGCACTTATTATGAACTCCACACCATTTACTACAAAAACTAGGGTTGGTGCGTCCTATGGGGGCAATTCAGACCTGATCGTAGCAGCACATTTGTTAGCAGTTGGGCAAAACCACGTGCATTGCAGGTGTGGCAGATATAACATGGGCAGAGAGAGTTAGATTTGGGTGGATTATATTGTTTCTGTGCAGGGTAAATACTGTCTGCTTTATTTTTACAATGCAATTCAGATTTCAATTTGAACAAACCCCACCCAAATCTAACTCTCTCTGCAACTGTTATATCTGCCCCCCCCCCCACACAGTGCACATGGTTTTGCCCAACTGCTAACAAATTTGCTACTGCGATCAACTCTGAATTACCCCCAATGGTAGGGATATTATTAATTCTAAATCCCTGAGGGATCTTTTTCTGATGGTAATAGTCTGACAAGAACTGACCATGGAGGACTAGATCAACTTCATGTTTGCTTAATTGTAGTAATTTATAATTTAAATCTACTGCACTATCATCTGGCACCTGACAACACTCCTCCCTCTCGAATAGCACTTGATCAGCATCTTCATCTGTTAGGCTGATCAGTGCATTTTCTGCACTTTCTAACAATTCATCCAACAATATATGTTCCACGGTGCTCCCTTGAATCTGTTCCTCCTATGTCCAGAACATATGCTGTGTTCCTGGAGCTGGCCAAGTGACGATTCCGGAAGTGATATACTATTATTGTCACCGGATGAATTAAGTGAAATGCATGGGCCGGAAGTTCGGGCGCATTCAAAAGGAAGCCGCTGATGCAGGCGCTTTCTGACACACCCACTGTATAGTGATGTGGCCTAGCATCATTGGAAGTTGTTGGTGCATGCGCGCAACGATGGAGCACACGCCGGTGGCTGCGGGCGGCATGGATGATCATCTGTAAGTATTCTGGTAATTATGGTTTTGAGGTATTAATAGCTGGTCTCTGGCTGCTAGTTTGTGGATGGCTCATGGCTGCAATGGTGGTTAGTGACATGAAGTCTCTAATGGTCATTTCATGACCGAAGTCGACAGACTGATAAGTGATCACTTTTTATTTACATTGCATTAATTGATCAGGGTGGATTTGAGAGGCATGTTGGTTGCTTATGTTTTGACATGGTGAAAATGTGTACATTGACTCTGAGCCATCATTGCTGGATTTGTCAAATGTCTCACCGGAGGTGAATAAAAGAACAATTTATTTTGTATGAATTGAGTGTCCCTTTTCAGTTAATATATATATTAGAGATGTGCGGCGGACACTTTTCGGGTATTGTGTTTTGTGTTTTGGTTTTGAATCTGGATCTCCGTTCGTGTTTTGGATCTGGATTGGTTTTGCCAAAACCACCCTTTCGGGTTTTGGTTTTGGATCTGGATTTTTTCGAAAACCCCATCAAAAAAGCTAAAATAACAGAATTTGGGCCTATTTTTGTTCCTACAGTATTATGAACCTCAATAACATTCATTTCCACTCATTTCCAGTCAATTTTGACCACCTCACACCTCACAATATTGTCCACCAACATAGGCAAAGCCTGGCTGGCTAAACTAAGCAACAAAGCAGAGTCACAAACACATGGCAGTTATTTCTGTTTAAAAATGTTTTACAATGTAGTACTGTATTAGCAATTACCAATCAAACCAACTCACAAGTACTACCAAAAAAGGATGTATTTGTTTAGAGTGCGCTATAAATGTTAGAAAGGCGGCCGTCACATATCTCAAAGGGAACACCTTATCCCTAAGTGTTTATAGCTGCCAGAAGAAAAAATGGATATGTGCAAAAAGGCGCCTAAATAACAAAGATGAATAATATGTTTATGAATAAAAACATATATCTTTATTACTCACAGTTATAACATAGAAGTACCATAAAAACACCATATAAAACAAAGTTACCATATAAACAAAGTGTATAATTATTGCACTGTCCCAATGAAAATTCTCACCCTCTTTTGGATTTGCGGTGGGCCGAGAGCTTTTTAGCATAAAAGCTTTCCGGTCCTGATGGATTTGGTAGAAGCACCACCGCAAAAAGCTTTTTTCCTCTGGAGGTTGAGTAGGGAACCCGGTACCGTGCACTCAGAAAATAAAGTCCATGTCGTCCAAAGCGACGCGTTTCGGAGTAAGCACTCCTTTCTCAGGCTTGGATGACATGGAATGATATCAAACATATATTTATACCCCTCCTAATTGAGCTAATTGCTCATTCATTATTCAATTTCCGGGATCGTCTACCGGAAATGGCGTGTGCGTGTCACCGCTCACTTCCGGTTGCGTTCCACTCATACATAACTGTGTATTCGATGAACAATTGAATGACCACAGATGTAGTCTATTTCTAAAGAAGGACAACTTATTATATACAATTCGTTTGATAAACTATCTAACATCTGACTTTTCAAATACACAAAGAAAAAATTTCTCAAATTTCTCGGAGGAAAAGCGGAAGTGACGCATGCGTTCCACCGCATGCGTGTCATTTCTCACTTCCGGTAAAACGGAAAAATGAATTAAAATGAATTAAAGTGCCGTTTTTCTCACATACACAAATATAGATAAACTCTATGTCTAAAGTTCACACAAAACAACAATCCGTATGTCCATAGTTTCTGTGCAAAAAATAACCTCCTCCCTTGGTTCACGGAAGCAGTTCATGCGTTCCATTCCTGCGTTCCATGTGGCAGCCATTATTATATTGAAGTATTCCACATCCAAAAGGGGAGATAACATATTCCACTGAAACTGCTTGTGTGGTTTGGCCAAATATTCAGACAAGGTTTTTTCGTATTTGCAAGATTTGGAGGAATTCTTTCCAGATTCTCCACTTCACATAGTATAATTAAAAGGATAATTGTGATGCCTTCACTCCTCAACCTCTCTTTGCCGTACTATATATTCCGGACCAGTCCATCCCTATTACCGGGAGATGGGCAACACATTCCACATATATCCTTGTTCCAGTTTTTCCGGTCATAAAACATAGAAGGAGAAACGGTTAAAAATTAAAAACGAACATACTTATTTAATCAAAAACAGTTTTTAAGAGAAATTTTTAGACATTTATGTATATAAAAATAATAATTCATAAAAGATAATTTATTCTAAGAACCATTTTAGCTCAAAATCCGCATTATGTCCTTTTGGTTGTAAAGTGTCTAAATTAAAAATCCATCTCATTTCGTTTTGTGCTAATTTCTTTTCCGTATTTTTGCATCTCCAGTTTCCTCTAACTGATTGAATACCTAGGCATCTTTTTATCCCTCTTTCACATTTTTCATGCACCACAGAGAAATGTTCCGACAGGGGGTGAGTGTTTAAACCCTTTTTGATGTTATAAACGTGCTCTGCGGTCCTAGTTTTCAGGCACCTAGTGGTTTTCCCGATATATATTTTACCACAGTTGCATTCTATAATGTAAATCACATTCCGTGAATGGCAAGTGATAAATTCCTTTATTTTATATTTTTTACCATTTGCCACAAACTCTGTGGTTTTTCTTTCTATTCCACTTTTTGTGGTGGATTTGCACATTAAACATGTTCCACAACGATGAAAACCTATGCTTAAAAAACTCACAAATGTAAAAAAAAGAAACTTAACTAAGAAGGAATTTACTGCCATTGAGTCTCTAAAAAATAATGATGACGTCATAATAAAACCAACAGATAAAGGGGGGGGGGTTGTAATCATGAATAAGGTAGATTATTTACAGGAGGTAAACAGGCAGTTAGAAGATCACCAAACATATAAAAAATTATGTGGTGACCCTACACTCAATATCTCTAAACAACTTCATGATCTTACTAAAAAGGCTTTTGATATAGGTGTTTTGTCTAAGAAGGAAGTAGACTTTATATGTATCCAGGACCCCACTACCCCGACTATTTACGTACTCCCTAAAGTACATAAACATCCCACAAAACCTCCAGGGAGGCCTATCATCGCGGGAGTCAATAGTATTACGTCTAATCTCTCAGCGATGGTAGATTTTTTTCTCCAGCCCCTTGTCTCTAAGACAACTTCCTTTTTAAAAGATACGGGGGATGTTTTAAGGAAGCTGGAAGGTATAACCTGGAGTAAAAATTGTACACTAGTTAGTGCTGACGTCACTAGTTTATACACCATTATTGAATGGGAAAAAGGGAAAGAAGCAATAACTTATTATCTTAATAGGAGTGTATATTCGGAGGATGTAAAAAGTTTTATTCTAGAATCAATAGATTTTATCCTTAAAAATAATTATTTTTATTTTAATGGATTTTATTATTTACAGATGAGAGGAACCGCCATGGGCACCAGGTTCGCCCCAAGTTACGCCAACTTATATATGGCTTATTGGGAAACTAACGCCATTGTTTCCTTGGCAGTGGGGGCGAGCCTGGTGTGCTGGTGGCGGTTTATTGATGATGTGTTTTTTATCTGGCAGGGGGATGAAACATCTCTTAATAATTTCTGTGAGGCACTTAACCAAAATTCTTTTAATATTGAACTTACTTTTAATAAAAGCATGAAATCTTTGGCCTTTTTGGATCTGGTGGTATATATTGAAAATGATAAAATTTGCACAAAGACACATCGAAAACCAACAGACTCTAATTCATACATTGATATGTCGAGTCAACACCATAAAAGGTGGTTGGAAAACATTCCTCTTGGCCAATTTAAAAGATTAAAAAGAAATTGCACTATTGAAAGCACTTTAAGTGAACAAACAGAGGAAATGACTGTACGTTTTCAACAGAAAGGCTATCCAGATCACTTACTAGAGGCAGCTAAACAAAAAGTTCAAAGTACAGAAAGGAAAGAACTTTTAAAAGAAAAATCAAAATCTACTAAGAAAGACAATCGTTATGAATGGGCCTATATTACAAAATATGGGGCCCATCATAGAAAGATCGAAGGTATCATAAGGAAGAATTGGAGAATTTTAAAAGATGATCCTATTCTCCAAGATATCCTACCAGATCAACCGAGTTTTATCTATAAAAAGGCATCATCCTTAAAAAATATCTTGGTACAAAGTGCCTTAAAAAATGAAAAGGGGGCGAGTGAAAGAAGCATAGGTTTTCATCGTTGTGGAACATGTTTAATGTGCAAATCCACCACAAAAAGTGGAATAGAAAGAAAAACCACAGAGTTTGTGGCAAATGGTAAACAATATAAAATAAAGGAATTTATCACTTGCCATTCACGGAATGTGATTTACATTATAGAATGCAACTGTGGTAAAATATATATCGGAAAAACCACTAGGTGCCTGAAAACTAGGACCGCAGAGCACGTTTATAACATCAAAAAGGGTTTAAACACTCACCCCCTGTCGGAACATTTCTCTGTGGTGCATGAAAAATGTGAAAGAGGGATAAAAAGATGCCTAGGTATTCAATCAGTTAGAGGAAACTGGAGATGCAAAAATACGGAAAAGAAATTAGCACAAAACGAAATGAGATGGATTTTTAATTTAGACACTTTACAACCAAAAGGACATAATGCGGATTTTGAGCTAAAATGGTTCTTAGAATAAATTATCTTTTATGAATTATTATTTTTATATACATAAATGTCTAAAAATTTCTCTTAAAAACTGTTTTTGATTAAATAAGCATGTTCGTTTTTAATTTTTAACCGTTTCTCCTTCTATGTTTTATGACCGGAAAAACTGGAACAAGGATATATGTGGAATGTGTTGCCCATCTCCCGGTAATAGGGATGGACTGGTCCGGAATATATAGTACGGCAAAGAGAGGTTGAGGAGTGAAGGCATCACAATTATCCTTTTAATTATACTATGTGAAGTGGAGAATCTGGAAAGAATTCCTCCAAATCTTGCAAATACGAAAAAACCTTGTCTGAATATTTGGCCAAACCACACAAGCAGTTTCAGTGGAATATGTTATCTCCCCTTTTGGATGTGGAATACTTCAATATAATAATGGCTGCCACATGGAACGCAGGAATGGAACGCATGAACTGCTTCCGTGAACCAAGGGAGGAGGTTATTTTTTGCACAGAAACTATGGACATACGGATTGTTGTTTTGTGTGAACTTTAGACATAGAGTTTATCTATATTTGTGTATGTGAGAAAAACGGCACTTTAATTCATTTTAATTCATTTTTCCGTTTTACCGGAAGTGAGAAATGACACGCATGCGGTGGAACGCATGCGTCACTTCCGCTTTTCCTCCGAGAAATTTGAGAAATTTTTTCTTTGTGTATTTGAAAAGTCAGATGTTAGATAGTTTATCAAACGAATTGTATATAATAAGTTGTCCTTCTTTAGAAATAGACTACATCTGTGGTCATTCAATTGTTCATCGAATACACAGTTATGTATGAGTGGAACGCAACCGGAAGTGAGCGGTGACACGCACACGCCATTTCCGGTAGACGATCCCGGAAATTGAATAATGAATGAGCAATTAGCTCAATTAGCAGGGGTATAAATATATGTTTGATATCATTCCATGTCATCCAAGCTTGAGAAAGGAGTGCTTACTCCGAAACGCGTCGCTTTGGACGACATGGACTTTATTTTCTGAGTGCACGGTACCGGGTTCCCTACTCAACCTCCAGAGGAAAAAAGCTTTTTGCGGTGGTGCTTCTACCAAATCCATCAGGACCGGAAAGCTTTTATGCTAAAAAGCTCTCGGCCCACCGCAAATCCAAAAGAGGGTGAGAATTTTCATTGGGACAGTGCAATAATTATACACTTTGTTTTATATGGTAACTTTGTTTTATATGGTGTTTTTATGGTACTTCTATGTTATAACTGTGAGTAATAAAGATATATGTTTTTATTCATAAACATATTATTCATCTTTGTTATTTAGGCGCCTTTTTGTACAACTCACAAGTACTATCAACAGAAAACAATCCAATACAATTTTCCTGAGAATCGCGTATACAATACCATTGCTCTAAGGTAGTTACCAAACAGCAAAGAAAAAAAAACATGTGTAAAAATAGCAACAGAAGACATTGATGCCCCCTACACAAGTGCACATGCCCCTAGCACATGCCTATTCAGCCATTTTGTCGAGCAGTTCCCGAAATCCTCCTCAATCGCAAATAACAGCATTCCATACCTGCGTAGTACAGTGCAGAATCCTTTGGAACACAGTAAAATATTGACCAGGTTACAGTGCTGGTTGGATACAGTGCGGGTCAGACACACTGCAGGTTGTATACAAAGCGGGTTGGATACAATGCAGGTTACAGTGTGGGTCAGATACAGTGCAGGTGGATACAAGGCAGGTTGGATACAGTGTAGATGGAATTCATTGCGGGTTGTATACAGTGCAGATCGCACATAGGCCCTCATTCCGAGTTGATCGCTCGCTAGCTGCTTTTAGCAGCAGTGCAAATGCTAAGCCGCCGCCCTCTGGGAGTGTATCTTAGATTAGCAGAAGTACGAACGAAAGATTAGCAGAACTGCTCAGGAAAAATGTCATGCTGTTTCTGAGTTGCTCCAGACCTACTCCTTCCTTGCGATCACTTCAGTCAGTTTAGTTCCTGCTTTGATGTCACAAATACGCCCTGCGTTCGGCCAGCCACTCCCCCATTTTCCCAGCCACTCCTGTGTTTTTGCCTGGCACGCCTGCGTTTTTTAGCACACTCCCTGAAAACGCTGAGTTGCCGCACAGAAACACGCACTTCCTGTCAATCAAACAGCGAACACTCGAGCGACTGAAAAACGTAGTTCGAGCTTCTGTTAAACTACAAAGTTTTGTGTGAAAGTACTTAGTGCATGCGCGCTGCGTACCATGCGCATGCGCATAAATGCCAATTTTTCACCTGATCGCTGCGCTGCGAAAAACATCAGCGAGCTATCAACTCGGAATGAGGGCCATAATGCAGCTCGAATAAAGTGCAGGTTGGAGTGTGGGTTGGATATAGTGCGCTTTGGCTACAACACAAGGTCGGATACAGTGCTAGATACAGTGTAGGTCAGATACAGTGCAGGATACAGTTCTGGTATTATACAGTGCAGGTCAGGGTGTGGGTTGTATACAGTGTGGGTTGGATACAGTGTAGGCAAGAGTGCAGGTTGGATACAGTGTGTGTTGCATACAGTGCACATCAGATACAGTGTGAGTCAGATACAGTGCGAGATACAGTGCAGCTCAAATACAGTATGGGTCACATGCAGTGCGAATTGTATATAATGTGGGTCAGATACAGCATGGGCCGGATAAAGTACAGGTTACAGTGAAGATCAAATACAGTGGGGGTTGGATACAGTGCGGGTCGGGTGCAGTGCAGGTTGGACACAGCGCGAGTTTCAGTGCAGGTCAAATACAATGTGGGTCAGATACAGTGTGGGTTAGATACAGCATGGGTTACAGTGCAGGTCGGATACAGTGCAGGTTAGATACACCAATAGTGCACTTACTGTGACAGAGAGTCCTCAGCGCAGGTTTGTTAGCGGTGTCTTCAGTGTGGTGGTGCCAGTGGTGTCCTCAGTGCGGTGGTGCCAGCAGTGGTGGCAGTGCAGGGGTGTCTGCAGTGTTGACAATTGTGGGAGTGCCGGAGGTGTCCTCAGTTCAGGAGTGCTGGCAGTGTCCTCAGTGCAGGGGTGCCAGCAGTATTGGCAATGTTGGAGTGCCGGAGGTGTCCTCTGTGCAGGGGTGCCGGCAGTGTTGGCAATGCGGGAGTTTAGAGGTGTCCTCAGTGCAGGAGTGCCGGCAGTGTCCTCAGTGCAGGTGTGCCGGCAGTGTCAGCAATAGCGGGAGTGCCGGAGGTGTCCTCAGTGCAGGAGTCATGGAGGTGTCCTCAGAGTCGGAGTGCTGGCAGTGTCCTCAATGCAGAGGTGCCATCAGTGTCAGCAGTGCGGGAGTGCTGGAGGTGTCCTCAGTGCAAGAGTGCTGGCAGAGTTCTCAGTGCAGGGGTGCCGGCAGTGTCGCCAATCATGGGAGTGCCGGAGGTGTCCTCAGTGCAGGAGTCATGGAGGTGCCTTCAGTGCAGGGGTGCCAGCAGTGTTGGCAATGCGGGAGTGTCAGAGGTATCCTCAGTTCAGGAGTGCTGGCAGTGTCCTCAGTGCAGGGGTGTCGGCAATGTGGGAGTGTCGGAGGTGTCCTCAGTGCAGGGGTGCCGGCAGTGTCAGCTATGCGGGAGTGCTGCAGGTGTCCTCACTGCAGGAGTTCAGGGGTGTCGGCAGTGTGGGAGTGCCAAACGTGTCCTCAGTGTAGGGGTGCTGGCAGTGTCCGCAGTGCAAGATGTGTCCTCAGTGCAGGAGTGCTGGCAGTGTCCCCAGTGCAGGTTGCCGGCAGTACTGGCAGTGAGGGAGAGTCAGAAATGCAGGCGGCGGTGACGGCAGTGTGGGTGGTGGCACTATTTGCGCTGTGGGGGCATCCATCTTGGGGCCCATGTAGCCTATGGGGACAAGCTGATTGGCTGAGAGCTGTGATAGACAGCTCTCTCAGCAAATCAGCGGTCTTCCATGGAGCCCGGAGTCCAAGGCAAATCTTCAGGATCCGACAGCGGAAGCCTGAAGTTTTGCCTCGATTGGGGATCCGGAGCAGGCAGGGAGATCCGAGATGTGGCTTGGATCGCCCTGAAACCCCTAGGTTCGGGGGAGGGTCGGTTCTCTGAGACCCAAACCCGCTCATCGCTAACATATATATTATATATAAAATTATATATTATAATGATAAAATTGTCATCCGGCCCGCTGATAAAGGCGGGGCCGTGGTTATTCAGAACTTTGTTAATTATGATGCTGAGGTCAGGCGCCAACTTGCAGATCCTGAGACATATTCTAAATGTGGATACAACCCCATGCCCCTCATTAAAAGAAGGGTTGACTCGTTGGTTGACAGATCACTGAACCTGGGGTGGTTGACTGAGCAGATATCGTCCTACCTGAAAGTTGATTTTTCAATTTGTCCCATGCTCTATACACTCCCCAAGGTCCATAAGTCCATGGTAAATCCTCCTGGTAGACCTATTATCTCTGCCAGGGGGTCCCTTCTACAACCTCTAGCCATGTTTGTGGATGGTTTTTTACAAGAACTAATACCATATATACCGAGCTACCTTAGAGACACAGGGGACTTTTTGACTAAGGTTATGGACCTTGGGGAGATAAATGAGGATGTGTTGCTTGCTACACTTGATGTATCATCGTTATACACTATCATCCCACATAGATTGGGTTTGGAGGCTGTGAAGAATTTGCTAGTTTCATCTGGCATAACCACTATCCCTATTGATTGTATTTTGGAGTTCTTAGAAATAATTTTGACCAATAACCACTTCATGTACCAAGGAGAGTACTATATGCTGTGCTCGGGGATGGCTATGGGCTCGAATGTGGCCCCTATCTATGCGGGTATATTCATGCATGAGTATGAGACAATTAATATTATGCCGAAGTATGGTAACAAGATTGTATATTACAAACGTTTCATAGATGATGTTTTCATGCTGTGGGACGGCACCAAATTGGAATTTAATGATATGTTAGAGTACTTGAACAAATTGGATTCCACTGTACGGTTTACGGGACATTCTGACACTAAGTCTATAACTTTCCTGGACTTGACCATCTTTCGTAATGGTACCAGTCTGGGTACAACCCTATTTAGAAAAGAAACAGATCGTAATACGATTTTACATGCCACGAGCAACCATCCGCCATCCCTGAGATCTAGTCTGCCGATCTCGCAATTTATGCAAGTCTTGAGGAATAACACAGATTCAACTACCGCTGAAAAGCAGATTGTGGAAATGAAGACTCGTTTTATTCAGAGGGGGTACAGTATGTGCACTATCAATAAATGCCTGGATAAGGCACGGTCAAGAATGGTTGAGGTGAAACCGACCCAAGAGCAGCGGATGATATATGTCACACAGTTTGATGCAAAATCGCCGGCTATTAGAGCGTCTATAAGGAGGCACTGGCCAATATTGAAGTCAGATACGAAATTCAAAAATGCATTTGAACATCCGCCTATGTTGGCCTACAGACGTGGGCGCAATTTGAAACAACTACTGATGCACCCAGCTAGACAAAAGGCCGGCGTTGAAAACAACTGGCTAAGCAAGACAAGAAAAGGTTGCGTCAAATGCCTAGGCTGTGTGACATGTCGCTCGATGTTGGTCGGTGAAAAATTTCCACATCCTCTTAGTGGACAACCAATTACTATTCGATACCGATTGCATTGTCGGATGGACCATGTTATTTATATGCTGCTATGCCCCTGTGGTCTTCCGTATGTGGGGATGACCACCTGTTCGTTCAGAGAGCGGATGGCTAACCACAGCAGCTCAATTCATCAAGCACTACAAACAGGTCGTACTGACAAACCGGTGGCTCAGCACTTCCTGAATGAAGGACACCAAGTGGCATCTCTGAAGTGTAGGATCATTGATTGGGCCCCTGTCCCCAATAGAGGGGTTGATCGCTCACTCCTCCTAAAAAAATTAGAATCAAGGTGGATACACAGATTGGGTTCAGTGACACCGAATGGTCTGAATGAGTCAAACCCGCTAAACGTTTTCTTACGTTGATTGATTATCCTGTGTATTTTAGGACATGTTTGTTGCCCGATGCACCTTATAGTGTATATATATTATTATTTTGTCCGTTGTTATTTATATATAATTTGGGTTATATTTGGTGTGTGTTTTTTAGAGGTTTATATGTGACCCTTAGAGTGCAGTGGAGGGACGTTGAACTGGTTTATTTAAAGTGAGGTACATTATCATAAATTTGAGCTATTTGAATGTGGCGGTTCGTCGTCGTTCGGCCAATGCACTCTGAGGATCTAGTTAAATATAGAATGTAGGGGGTTTATTGGGGAATGTTTTTATTGCACTGTCTGGCTCTAATACCTCCGTTTGTGCAATCTATACGCATGATACCGCTTGCATGTTGATATATTTATACACCTGCCCATATTGAAAAAAGTGCAAAGCTAGTATGTTTTAATGACACTTTGCCTGGCAATGATGATAAAAAAGCGTTTGTTTGAGATACATCCTCTATTGTGGAGGATGAATGCCTGACTTCCTGTTTGCGTTCCATGTGGCGTTTGGGCACTTCCGGCCGTGTGACGTTTGCGTTCCACGGACCGGAAGTGCTCCGCGCCGGGACGCGGCGGGTGTTGGAGATGGGCTGCTACGGTCCTATTATCTTTTATTCACCTAACATGATGCTAGGTACTTGTGCCTTTTGCTGCTGACTAATGCAATGCTATATGTATTTTCAACATGCGATAAGTAGGTAAGAAAAACAATTTGTCTCTTGGTGATGACGTCATAGCCTTATTGGCGCCTGTTTTAAGTGGTGAGGGTATATAGAGCCAGTCAGGCAGGACCAGTGTTACTGCTGGATGTCTGGATGTTTGCTCCTTTTTGCTGGAAGTTGTTACTGATGTGCAGTGCCTCCTGAGGAAGGCCCATGCTGGGCCGAAAGCGCTTGAGGACATTCTTGCCATTATGCTGATCATGTAAAGTATATTACAAATAAAGTAACAGTTGTGTACATCAAAAAGTCTGGAGAGTGCCCCCTCTGAATCTTTATCTACAAATTTGAATACCTCGGTATTTGAGTGGACACCCCAGCATTTGCCTATCATGAAGATGTGAGTGCTACCGTCTGTTGGAGATATATATATATATATATATATATATATAGTAAATGCCTCTCCTCAAACACTAACAGCAACCTACTTATGCTACCAGGATTCTTTTTTTCATTATGCTATAGACTTCTGGGTTAAGGAATTACATTTCTTTGACAGTTAATAGCTTCAAAATGTTGCTAGAACTGGGAATTGTTAAGCAATAATCCTTATTTCAGTCACAAATGCCAAAACTATACAAAAATAATTATTTTCCTGTAGGGTGCCGTCTTGCTGCATTTGGAGTTGTGTGGAATAGCATACTGTAGATCAGTCCTTGTTATGATCTAACAGGTGAAGACATACTGGAAATTAAATTCTCCAACAAGTTACAGAATATAGTCTTCATGCACTATTTATTTTCTTTCCTCCCCCTTGACATTTTGTGTGTGTGATGTAATTGTGACGAGTGGTCCGTGTGGGTGGCTTGCCGGGGATGGAGTGGAGGGTACTTACCTCCGTTCCCCTCCGGCGGGCGGTGTCTCACGGCGGGCTTCGGCGCGGTGGGTTTCGGTCCGGCTGCAGGCTTCTGGCATGGAGGGACTTGCATTCGTTAGGATTCAAGTCCCTCCAATTGGATTGTGGCAGTTTGAATGGCGCGCCAAGCGCGAGCCAATCAGGGCTCGTGCATTGGCAGCCAATGGGGAAAGGCCGCGGTGAGCCAATCAGGGCTCGCTGTATCATAGCTCCGCTTTCTCTCCCAGTGTCGTATAAGAGACGCTGCGGAGCGGAAGGGCTCAGTCGGGTGCCGAGCGCTGAAGCAAGATGAGCTCCAGAAGAAGAAGAAGAAAGAAGAAGCGGCGACGGCGGAGGTGGAGAAGAAGATAGAGGAAGAATTGTCAGAGATGGAGAAGATGATAGAGGAAGAAGCGACTGGAGAAGCGGCGGCGGAGAAGACCAAGGAAGCGGAGGAAGAAGCCCAGCGGCGGAGGACCGTCGGAGAGTGCTGCAGCGCGTGGGAAGCAAAAGAGCTGACCAAGCTCCCCGCTGCAGCCTCTTCCACCAAGTCGGGTAGGCGGCCTTGGGCCACCAGTACATACCTTTAATCCTCCCTAGAGCACCAGTTATACAGTATGGGGTGTGAAATGGAAACAGCTGTTCTGGAATTACTTAGATGGCAAAACAAAATCTATTTCGATTGAGATAGGAATAGTATTGCCTCCTACATAGTTCTTCTATAGTGACAGATTGTTTGACATCATGAATTAACCAGTGAAAGCCTTTAAATTCTTGTTCCAACTTTTGCCAAACAAATGACATGCAACATTGCCCCTTATGGCCTAAGTTTCTTTAGCGTAATTTGGGGTGTAATTTTAAAGATATATTCCATATTGTCACATTTTCAAAATTTTATTTCACTTCAGTTTAGATGTGATTGTTTAGCGAATATACAGAACATTTACCATTAGGTAATGTAGTATTATAATTTATACATTGGCTTAAGAAAAAAATAAAACTGTTGTCTATGATATTATAGACTTGTTCCCAACATATTTACTCAAACCAAACAGTCTCAACACCAGTGAATGGGACTTAAATTATGAAGTATCTGTGACAAGTAAGGTTCAATAGTGATCAGTGGTATCCGGTAAACATGGCTGTGGCAGATAACATACCATGGGGGAGATGTAGTATAGTGGCAGGGATCGATAGCAGAAATTGATAGCTGCAGGTGTTGGAACGTTCAGTGCAACTGACCATTCTTACATTGCCCTGCATATTGACGTGCTAACTAATAGCGCCCCTGTCATTTTACACACATCGCCGCAGTCATACATTGGGGGGAATCAGTATCAGTAATGTGCGCTGATACCACTTACCCCCTATAATGCACTTACATATAGTACATCTACCCCATGGGGTTTATTTACTAATATTCGTGTTTGTGAAGTTTTTAAGGGTGTTTGATCTCGAATGGTATCGGGTGCATTTTACTGCAACTTTTTTAATCCTGATATGGTATTTTACTAAGCTGCCGAGTTTTCAACATTTGTATTTTCCGATGTCGATGTGATTCGTAATGTCAGGCAGTGTTTTACAGGAGTGATTAGTAAAACACTGCCTGAAAAAAAAAAAGGAATAAAGGAATCCCGGAAGGATCTGTGAGATCCATGCAGGGTTTCATTGTGTGCATTCTGAGAAGTGCAGAATGGGTTAAAAATGTTAAAAAAAATTTGCGTGGGGTCCCCCTTCCTAAGCATAACCAGCCTCGGGATCTTTGAGCCGGTCCTGGTTGAAAAAATACAGGAAAAAAACTGTCAGGGGTTCACCCATATTTAAACAACCAGCTCCGAGCTCTGCGCCTGCTCCTGGTGGCAAAAATATGGGGGACAAAAAACATAGGGGTCCCACGTATTTTTACCACCAGCACCCGGGCTCCACTAGTCAGAAAGATAAAGCCACAGCCGGGGAACACTTTTATATTGGTCCTGGAGGCCCTGGCATTAAATCCCCAACTAGTCACCCCTGGCCGGGGTACCCTGGAGGCGTGGGGACCCATTAAATCAAGGGGTCCCCCCCTCCAGCCACCCCAAGGACCAGCGGTGAAGCCCGAGGCTGTCCCCCCATCCGTGGGTGGTGGATGGGAGGCTGATAGCCTTTTGTGCAAAAAAAAATATTGTTTTTTTGTAGCAGTACTACAACTCCCAGCAAGCCTCCCCCACAAGCTGGTACTTGGAGAACCACAGGTACCAGCATGCGGGAGGAAATGGGCCCGCTGGTACCTGTAGTTCTACTACAAAAAAAATACCCAAATAAAAACAAAACACAGACACCGTGAAAGTAAAAGTTTAATGAACATACATGCACACTTACATATATACTAGTGCACTCGGTCCTCTTGTCCAGTAGAATCCCGGGGTACCTGTAAATAAAATTATACTTACAAAGAATCCGGGGTAGATCGGTCCTCTTCTTAAAAGTTATAATCCACAGACTTGTTAAAATAAAAAAAACGAAATACCCAGTCCACGCACTGAAAGGGGTCCCATATTTACACATGGAACCCCTTTCCCCAACTGGGGGGGCCCCCGTGACTCCTGTCAAAGAGGGTCCCTTAAGCCAATCAGGGAGCGCCAAGTCATGGCACTCTCCTGATTGGCTGTGCGCTCCTGCACTGTCAGTCAGGCGGAGTACTGTGGATACAATGTAGCGTAGCGGCGATACATTATATCCAATGGTGGGAACTTTGCGGTCTGCGGTAGACCGCAAGGTTAAGTGGGGCCACCCACAAGAGTGACCCCACTTAACCTCGCGGTTAACTTTGCCGTCAAAACCATTACGAATAGCCCAAACACTGCAGAGATTTGTGCTTAGTAAATTCCTGTGTTGCCACTTAGAAAAAAATAAAAAATCAGACAAAATCGGGACTTTAGTAAATAAACCCCCATGTGTGCATCACTGCTTGAAGAAACGGACTGAGGCACCAGAAAATATGTTGCATTCCTAAATTGAGGTATAGTCTCTTTTTTAAAACATTTTATGGTTTATATCATAAAAAAAACTTTTTTTTTAATCATGCTTTGGACCTAATTTAAGGTTGATTGCAAAACAACATTTTCATTTAATAGGCACAACCAAGGGGGTCATTCCGAGTTGTTCGCTCGTTATTTTTTTGTCGCAACGGAGCGATTAGTCGCTAATGCGCATGCGCAATGTCCGCAGTGCGACTGCGCCAAGTAAATTTGCTATGCAGTTAGGTATTTTACTCACGGCATTACGAGGTTTTTTATTCGTTCTGGTGATCGTAATGTGATTGACAGGAAGTGGGTGTTTCTGGGCGGAAACTGGCTGTTTTATGGGTGTGTGCGAAAAAACGCTACCGTTTCTGGGAAAAACGCGGGAGTGGCTGGAGAAACGGAG
This sequence comes from Pseudophryne corroboree, assembly GCF_028390025.1. Classification (NCBI taxonomy): domain Eukaryota; kingdom Metazoa; phylum Chordata; class Amphibia; order Anura; family Myobatrachidae; genus Pseudophryne; species Pseudophryne corroboree. The sequence goes on along the minus strand of NC_086453.1, from coordinate 243,118,636 downwards.
GAGTGTCTGGGCGAACGCTGGGTGTGTTTGTGACGTCAAACCAGGAACGACACTGACTGAACTGATCGCAGATGCCGAGTAAGTCTGGAGCTACTCAGAAACTGGTAAGAAGTGTCTATTCGCAATTCTGCTAATCTTTTGTTCGCAATTTTGATAAGCTAAGATTCACTCCCAGTAGGCGGCGGCTTAGCGTGTGCAAAGCTGCTAAAAGCAGCTTGCGAGCGAACAACTCGGAATGACCCCCCATGTGCAGTGAAGGTGGGGCAGATATATGTGCAGAGAGATTAGATTTGGGTGGGGTGTGTTCAAACTGAAATCTAAACTGCAGTGTAAAAATAAAGCAGCCAGTATTTACCCTCTACATGTTATATCTGCCCCACCTGCAGTGTACATGGTTTTGCCCATTAGAGGAAAAATGTGTTTTGCAATCAACCTTGAATTAGGCATTTAGTACAGTATATGTACGTACCAAAGCTCACAATGCATAAAGGAGCCAAGTGATTCTTTTGTAGTATTGCAGACTCCAAGTTCAAGCACTCTATTTAGTAATATATTCATATCATATCATATCATTCAGACCCGATCGCACGCTAGCTTTTTTTGCAGTGGTGCGATCGGGTCTGAACTGCGCATGCGTATGCACCGCAATGCACAGGTGCTTCATCCGCCGGTGACAGGCATCGCTGGACAGCGACGGATTTTTACGGAGAAAGCTATCGCACCAGCGATCGCAAGAAGATTGACAGTGTCTGGAAAAACGCAGGCGTGCCCAGCCGTTTGCAGGGAGGATTCCTGATATCAGCTCCTTGCCAGATCATCGCAGCAGCTGAGTAAGTCCTGAGCTGTGAAGAGACTGGACAAACTTTTGTTTGTGCAGCTCTCTGCACAAGCGTTCGCACCCCTGCACAGTGATTACCCCCTCCCCCTCATCTGCGCCAGACGGGTGAGGGGACAAGAAAGTCATCAGAAACATCAGGAACCAGCCGGAGGCAAGCGATCTACAGGGAGATCTGAAGACTCAAGGTAGGCAGCGTGAGGGAAAGTTACTTAGTTTCCCCGACTGCCGCCGCAGCGCGGAACGAAGCACCGGCAATTTAAAAGGAACCCACACACAGGACTTCTACGTTAGCACAAAAGTGCTGTAAACATTATCTAACCAAAAACCTATTTTTTCACAGGGGTTTGCAAACATTTATTCTATATCAGCGCTCCCTTTTTATGTTTTATTACTGATCAGTACAAGGTCAGGTGACTACATTGGAATATCAGGTGCAGTAGCTCCTTTTTTCAACAAACAGCAGAAGTGGTGGAGAAAACATTGGCCTTACCTGTATCAGCGAAAGAAGCTTCAATAGCACAACCATTACAAATACCAAGGGAGCCATTATCAAGGAGTATATCTACCATTATTGAAAATCAATTTCCTCCATAACAATATTACACCCCTGATATATTAAGATATTACACATATCTTTGATTTTAATATTTTTTCACCAGAGGCGTATTGGAATTGGTTATGTACACTTAGCAATTTGCTTGGTGTCAACATAGGGCATGTCAACCCCTTATACTAATACCATTCAACCCCACCTAAGGGGACTGTTTTTTGTATGTAAGTCTGTGTCCATTCTTCTTTTATGATTAACCATAATAAAAGTTAAGTTTTAACATATTTTAATTTATATCCATCAAGTTTGCCCCAACATAGAGTCTTTCTTTTTTCTTTGTACACTATAATTTATACCACTGACTCTGGGAGCACCACCAACTTTTACATCAAGCACCCCTATCAGGGATCCTTCTGTTGTTACACACTGTTGGTCCACTCGCAAGGGTATATATACAACTCCTTGCTATTTCAAATCCAGTGAGGTGCCGACCCCTTTTAGTCTACTATTAATTACCCTCCTCAGGATTGTTGGCTGTGCCTTCCTCCTTGGTGCTATTCTATTCCTAGTGAAACTCACATGGTTGTTTATCCTGTCAGGTATCCATTGGTAGCTTTAGGCAAGGTAGAGAGGTGGAGTTATCTCCATCTGTAGATCCTCTCACCTAATAATGAACAGCATGGCTTCTCAGTGATTTATAAATAGCGTTTCGCTATCATCCACCCTGAGTCAATGGAGGTGGTGATAAAGTTCTCAGTGTAGGGTAAGACAGTAGAAATCTCTGATTTATTTGGTGGTAACCCCTTCTTAAATAGGGATAATTGGAATTAGAGCCATTTGCTAGTGTTTATACTGGAAAAAATGGCTCTTGAGCTCTTGATAAACATAGAGAAATGCCACGTTCCAACCATTTACTGACACTGATAGGCACATGATGGCAGCTTCATTGGAAAAACCTGCTGGCTGCTGCCCATCCATGTCAGTGTGGTGAAATTAAAAACACAGATTAAGTGACATAACATCACTCTCTGCCCAATGAACATTATGGGGATGTCCTTGGTGATCTATTCTGCCCTTGCATTTTGGTAAATGGCACCAAGTACATAGTAAAGCTGCCCATACACCCAAAGATTTATTGTCCGTTAATGGATGACAGCTAACAACAATTGACCATTTGCCCTGAAATACCGGAAAACTGATAAAAACAGCTATTCAGACAAATTGGTTAAATCAAATAGATTTAACCAATTTGTCTGATTGACCATTTTTGTCCATTTTCCAGTGTTTGGGAGCAAATGATAATTGTCATTTGCTCCTATACATTACCAGATTGTCATTCCAACCAGCTAGATTGGACAATAAATCTTTAGGTGAATGGCCAGTTTAAGATGTACTATTGATCGCACAGTCATTCTCCCATACTTACCTGCAGGATCTTCCGCTAGTATGCAGTATCCATTGTTTGCAGGGACAGCTCTGTAATCCCAGTGATACACTGACTTCTAGGTTCATGACTCAGCATCTGAAATGTGAATCAGCAGCCATATCTGCAAATATCTGACAAGTACAAACTTGTAGTAACTTGTAGTAGAGATGTAGTAACCTACGCTTTTAAAGTCCAACCCTAGGGTCATCTATCCTATTACAAGATTAAGTGGCCCATTTATCATTGATTGCATTTGCAATACGATCTGGGTACAGCACTCAAAATTGCATTGCAGAATGCAATCACATTGGTTGAATGTATCACCTGGTACAGGCAGGGACAGGGATCCGAAAGAAGCCTGTCCTTGCAATGTGACGAATGTTTTGCCAGGGCTGCTGCACATGCACGGTCACGCTGACTGCAAGGCACAGCAGCCGTTTCCAGTGGTGGGTTCCTGGGGAACTTTGCCATTCTGGATATTGGTAAATCTGGCAGCATCACATCCCTCATAGGAAACTATAGGGGATGCGGCTGCTGGCGGAAATGGAGAGATCGCAGCAGATATAGGAGACATCTGCTGCCATCCTTCCTTCATATATTCTGGTGATTCTTAGTATTTCAGACTAACCCTCCAAAAACTGATGTTTTCAGGGAAATAGCTGCAAATATTGGTTGTTAAATTTGCCCATAAATTAGCAAAAACAGGATTGGGAAGGCCAGACAGTGCTGTGTTTAACTTCAAATGCTAATGCAATGGTATCTCGACTAGTGGTTGCCCATGAGAAGGTCAACAGTCAATAGATCAACCACAAATGGTTGACATGCATTATGTCGACATGGTTAATAGGTTGACATGTTAAAGGATGACAGTGCTTATGGGTAACAAGTACAAAAGGTCAACAGGTTCAAATGGTCAACATAACTTTTTTGGTGTTTTTAGTAGTTAAATCAACTTTTTCATACTTTACCATAAACATGGACTACAATTGGGATTAGTAAAGTTGCCTGGTGCACGGCGAGCAAAGCGAACCATGCGAGTGGCACTTGTTGGGCGGCGGCTCTTGGATGCTTGTGTTGGTACTTTCAGCCCGAAATGTACCAGTAGCTGCAAAATATTTCCACTGTACTGTACCATATGCCATCTTGAATGGAGTGTAAATGTGTAGGACATGCACATACTGCCCCTTTAAACTGTCCTGCTTAGTAAATACTCTATGTATATATAATTAAAAATAGAAATGTCATAGTACTGTACATGGTTTTTTATTAATATCCTATTAAATCATCACATGAGGGCATATAACCTATCAATGAAAATAACAAAAATTAGGCAGGAGGGAGGAGAGTTTGCCATTACTGTTATTCCTAAGGGCGCCCTCACCCCTAAATCCAACCAGTCCCCTCTATAATACACCTTCCCATGAATGCTTACATAAGGTTTATACTACTGTAGTAAGAGCATCATTTGAAGGAAATATCTTACTGCTATTCTCTTACAGTGGAAGAAATACACTTTTATTTATATTACCACAAGGGTGTGTGACTATTAAGCCTAATATTCCTATTCTAAGGTTCTAACCTATTCTAATCCTTTCCCATTACACTCAACATTTCAGTTTCCTTTTATTTTATGTACCATGGAGTAACATACTTTAATTTGTACAGGACTTAAAATGACCTAATCTGGGTGTTAGCACCTAAAATGGCCTATTTCGAATGTGAGAACCTAAAAAGACATAGGAGGTAATGCAGCAAATGTGTTAGCAGTTGGGCAAAACCAAGGGGGTCATTCCGAGTTGATCGTTCGCTAGCAATTTTTTGCAGCGCTGTGATCAGATAGTCGCCCCCTATGGGGGAGTGTATTTTAGCTTTGCAAGTGTGCGAACGCTTTTGCAGCCGACGGCACAACAAAAGTTTTGTGCAGTTTCTGAGTAGCTCTGGACTTACTCAGCCGCTGCCATCACTTCAATCTTTTTGGTCCTGGAATTGACGTCAGACACTCACCCTGCAAACACTTGGACACGCAAGCATTTTTCCAAACAGTCCCAGAAAACGGTCAGTTGCCACCCATAAACGCCCTCTTTCTGTCAATCACCTTGCGATCGGCTGTGCGAATGGATTCTTCATTAAATCCATCGCCCAGCATTGATCCTCTTTGAACCCATACGACGTGCCTGCGCATTGCAGTGCATACGCATGCTCAGTTTTGCCAAGATTTAACCTGATCGCAGTGCTGCAAAAAGTTGCTAGCGAGCGATCAACTCGGAATGAGCCCCCAAAGTGCACTGCAGGTGGGGCAGATATAACATTTGCAGAGAGAGTTAGATGTGGGTGGGTTATATTGTTTCTGTGCAGGGTGAATAATGGCTGCTTTATTTCTACACTGCAATTTAGATTTCAGTTTGAACACACCCCACCCAAATCTAACTCTCTCTCTGCACATGTTATATCTGCCCCCCTGCAGTGCACATGGGCCCTCATTCCGAGTTGTTCGCTCGATAGCAGATTTTAGCAGCATTGCACACGCTAGGCTGCCGCCCTCTAGGGAGTGTATCTTAGTTTAGCAGAATAGCGAATGAAAGATTAGCAGAATTGCGAATAGAAAATTCTTAGCAGTTCCTGAGTAGCTTGAGACTTACTCCTACACTGCGATCAGCTCAGCCCGTTTCGTTCCTGGTATGACGTCACAAACACGCCCTGCGCTCGGCCAGCCACTCCCTCGTTTCTCCAGACACTCCCGCGTTTTATCCTGGCACGCCTGCGTTTTTCCGCACACTCCCTTAAAACGGTCAGTTTCAGCTCAGAAACACCCACTTCCTGTCAATCACATTCCGATCACTTCAACAATGAAAATTCTTCGTTCGGACTTGAGTAAATCTACTAAATTTTGTGCTAAAATACTTAGCGCATGCGCACTGCGTACCATGCGGATACGCATTTTTGCCTTAATTGCTCCGTTGCGAAAATCGGCAACGAACGATCAACTCGGAATGACCCCCATGGTTTTGCCCAACTGCTAACAAATTTGCTACTGCGATCAGGTCTGAAGTAGGCCCATAATTCTGTTACTTAAGTTGAAACTTTATAAATTAATTTACTGTGGAAATGTGTGGAAACAGAAGGCAGGCATTTCCAGCATCACCCTCTGTGATTTGATTTCTGATTTGGGTATATTGAACCATGATGGCGCTGTCACATATGTATATGTGTGTGGTCAGGCTCATACTGTACTGTGTTTGTATGCTTGCTTGCTGCTTAGATAGTAATAGTGTGTTTGAAGGCTTTCCACCCTTGTATGCTCCATGTCACCTATCTATCCCATGGGCTCCATCGGGTAGCTGAAGCAATTCGGGAGCGGCCAGTGAAGAAGATTTTTCTGAAAGCACTGAGTCAAGTCATTACATTCAGGGAGAAACTTCCATCAATACCTCTCTCTCCACAATCTTGTGGTGACACGATGGGGGACTTGGCTATCAGCCGCAATGTATTATGCAGTAAATTATGAGAGCATCATGGAAGTCATTGATGCACTAGAACTGGCCTGGCCCAACTGTGGCTCTCCAGCTGTTGTGAAACTGCAAGTCCCAGCATGCCCTGACACATTTTTGCTATTAGGGAATGCTAAATCTGTGACAGGGCATGCTGGGATGTGTAGTTTCGCAAAAGCTGGAGAGCCACAGGTTGGCCAGGCCTGTACTAGATGAATGTGAATCTATATCTATTGTACTGTAAATGCAAAAAAAGTATTACACTCAGTGCCAGCTGTACAGGAGTTAAGCTACATAAAGGCTATCTTTTACCACCTAGAATGTGCAATCAAGAAGCTGGAGGAAGCCACTCTCCCAATGATAGAAGCACTTCAGGTCACGCAGGACCAGTTGGGGCATCCATAATAGCCAAGAAGTTGGAGGCTTTCCTGGCACGCAATTCCGATTTCAAGAAGATTGAAAAAGTGGGTCTTTTTCTCTGTGGAGAGAGAATGCAAGAAACACTGCCCTGGAATCCTATGGAACAGTGTTGCACCTCTTAGCTCATGTGACGTGAAATGCAGCTTTAGCGCATTCAATTAAATGTTAAGGTTAGACAGAAGAGGTTTTACTCCTAAAACCTGTCAAACTATTTCATTGTTCAGTGTCATGTTAAGAGTAAGACAGTTCTAAGATAGGGGTTTCCAATGAGCAGTTTTCATATACAGTGCATCCAGAAAGTATTCACAGCGCTTCACTTTTTCCACATTTTGTTATGTTACAGCCTTATTCCAAAATGACAATGTGGAAAAAGTTTTTTTGAGATTTTTGCAAATGTATTAAAAATAAAAAACTAAGAAATTACAGATGTGCTCTTATATCTCGTAGCGGCATAGCGTATTAAAGCAGGAGCAACAAGCAGGGGGAGCCGGACAAATTAGCAGGCAGTGGTACTTCCACTACCCATTCATAGTAGAGATAAGCGGGTTCGGCTCTCAGAGAACTGAACCGTACCAAACTTCACTCTCTGAACACGGTTCCGAGTCAGGCTCGGGATTTCCCGCCTTACTCGGAAACCCGAACGAGGCAAAATGTCATCATTTCGCTGTTGGATTCTCACGGGATTTGGATTCCATATAAGGAGCCGTGCGTCACGGCCATTTTCACTCCAGTCTCGGAGAGTGTAGTGAGAGGACGTGTCTCCGTCCTCAGCGTCTGTATGGGGGCGGGAAAGTGGGTTGGCGAGTCTTGTGCTGTGTTGTGCTGTTCAGTCCAGTCCAGTGTTGTCAGTGTATTGTGCTGCATCTGTCCAGCCAGTCACAGTGTTGGTGTCCTCTGCTGTTATACAGTATGTCCCCAGTGCTGCTGGCTGCTGTATAATTCCCTTGCATTTTTGCTGTGTTGTCTTGCATCAGAGCAGGGGTAGTGTCTTGTGCAGCGTCAGTCCAGTGACCAGTCACAGTGGTGGTGTCCTCTGCTGCCATATATCCAGTGTTACTGCTGTATAATTCCTGTGATACTAGCGTATAATTCCCGTGATATTGTCCTATAATTCCGGTAATACTGGTGTATAATTCCTGTGACATTGACGTATAATTCCTATGATATTGCCGTATAATTCTCGGAATACTTGCGTAGAATTCCTATGATATTGCCGTATAATTCCTATGATATTGCCGTATAATTCTCGGAATACTGGCGTATAATTCCTGTGACATTGCCGTATAATTCTCGGAATACTGGTGTATAATTCCTGTGACATTGCCGTATAATTCTCGGAATACTGTCATATAATTCCTATGATATTGCTGTATAAATCCTGTGATGTTCCCGTATAATTCTCTGAATACTGGCATATAATTCCTGTGATATTGCCGTATAATTCCTGTGATACTGCCATATAATTCCCGTGATACTGCCGTATAATTCCATATAAATCCATATAATTCCATATAAATCCAGTTCAGTGGTGCTGCCATATAAATTCAGTGGTGCTGTTATGTGCTGTATATTATTTACTCCAAATAAAGGGGTTATTAATATTTAATCCAAATAATTTTTACAGGGTTTGCCCTGTGAGGTGTAGGGGTACGGTCTCTTGTGACGCATATTGTGTTATATAACGCCAGAAAAATAATGGAGAACAAACATTTGGAGGATAAAATAGGGAAAGATAAAGAACTACTTCCTCCTAGTGCTGAAGCTGCTGCCACTAGCCATGACATAGATGATGGAATGCCATCAATGTCGTCTGCCAAGGCCGATGCCCATTGTGATAGTAGAGGGCATGTAAAATCCAAAAAGCCAAAGTTTAATAAAAAAACAAAAAGAGAAATTTAAATGGTCTGAGAAGAAACGTAAACTTGCCAATATGCCATTTATGACACGGAGTGGCAAGGAACGACTGAGGCCCTGGCCTATGTTCATAACTAGTGGTTCAGCTTCACATGACGATGGAAGCCCTCATAACTGAGGCCTTGACACTTATGTTGGTGTTAGATGTGCTTTCGGTATCTGCCATTAGTGCAGTGGGATTTAGACAATTGATGGAGGTATTGTGTCCCCGGTACCAAATCCCAACTAGATTCCACTTTAATAGGCAGGCAATAGCGAGATTTTGCCATTTTATTCCAGTGATTTGGATGTATAATTACAGTGATTTTGCCTATTAATTCCAGTGATTTGAACGTATAATTATTAATTACAGTGATTTTGCCAATTAATTCCAGTGATTTGGACGTATAATTACAGTGATCTTGCAAATTAATTCCAGTGATTTGGACATATAATTATTAATTGCAGTGACCTTGCCAATTAATTCCAATGATTTAGACGTATAATTACAGTGATCTTGCCACATAATTCCAGTGATTTGGACATATAATTACAGTGATCTTGCCAATTAATTCCAGTGATTTGGACGTATAATTACAGTGATTTTGCCAATTAATTCCGGTGATTTGGACGTATAATTCCAGTGATTTGGACGTATAATTCCAGTTGAAATTGATTGTGTCGCTTGGCTTAGTCATACAGCTACCTCATTGCACCTCTTCAACATCTTTGCATGAGGTACTGTTTTGGACCTAGTTTTTGAAAAGTGCCATCCTGTGTGACACTGCCGTATGAGTACAGGGGTACTGCTGAATTAGTCCTGGGGTACTGCCGTATAAGTCCACCAATTGCAGATTTTTTTAAAGTGACTGGAGCGTGCTGGAGATGCTGTCAGTGGACCGTACAATTGCGGCCCACTCTCGACATTCAGCCACTGCATGACACTACTAGATGGGCCAGGTGGTTGTGTCGCTTGGCTTAGTCATACAACTACCTCATTGCAATTCTTTTTCTTCTTTGCATGATGTGCTGTTTGGGGCCTTTTTTTTTTTATATCTGCCCTCCTGTCTGCCACTGCAGTGCCGTGCCTAGATGTGCAAATTGTTTGTGTCGCTTGGCTTAGTCATACAACTACCTCATTGCAATTCTGTTTCTTCTTTGCATGATGTGCTGTTTGGGGCCTTTTTCTTAATATCTGCCCTCCAGTCTGACACTGCAGTGCCACGCCTAGATGAGCCAGTTGTTTGTATTGTCCACTTGTGTCACTTAGCTTAGTCACCCAGCAACCTAGGTGCAACTTTTAGGCCTAAAAACAATATTGTGAGGTGTGAGGTGTTCAGAATAGACTGGAAATGAGTGGAAATGAATGTTATTGAGGTTAATAATACAATAGGAGCAAAATTACCCCAAAATTCTGTAATTTTAGCTGTTTTTATGTTTTTTTCAAAAATCATCCAGACCCAAAACCAAAACACGAAAGGGTGGTTTTGGCAAAACCAAGTCAAAACCAAAACACGAAAGTGGAATTAGAACCAAAACACAAAACACAAAAAGTGCCAGCCGCACATCTCTACATTATGCCCCTCAGTCAAAAGGAAGCAAATCAGTGTCCCAAGGGGAGTATGTGGGACTAAAATTATGCTCTTTTCAACTGCTTCCCCAACCTATATAGACTCACAATTCACATTCTCATTTCCCCACCCCTTCCACTTCACTAGATAGTGGGCAGATGCTGGAAATCTCACTATTCTCACTTTTCTGGGAGCCAAAACATCATGAATCTCCCACAGCTTCCTAGAGAGAAGGTAACGAGCCGCTTACAGCGACATGCCCTGTGCCTGGTTAGCCAATCCACTGATACCTCCCAGGAACACCCACTGAATGCTATAAGCCCTTTGTCTAAATGTTATTTGCATAAATTTGCAACATGGATGTGGCCGCGTCTGACTAAGAATCAGGATTAATAGGAGCTAATTATCTGATGAGATCAGTAAAACGCTGAAACAATATGTTACTCTATAGGTTTAATAACAATCGGCCTAATTCAGATGTGATTACTAGGGTACATTTTTTCCGTCCCTGCAATCAGCTAGTTTCCGCCTACAGGGGAGGGGGAAATCGCTGTTCAGGGGTGCGATCGCATGTGCAGAAGAGCTGCACAAACAGAAGTTTGTGCAGTCTCTGCACAGATCGGGACATACTCTTCCAGTGCGATGATCGGGGCCGTAGCTGACATCAGAAACCCTCCCTTCAAATGCATGGTCCCTCCTGCGTAACTCTGGACACTACTTTAAAACGGCCAGTTGCTACCCACAAACGGCCTCTCCCTGTCAGTCATCTTGCGATCGCTCGGGCAATCGCTTTTCACGCACCATCCCGTCGCTGCAGACCGACACGCCTGCACATTGCGGTGCATATGCATGCACAGTTCAGACCTGATCTGAATTAGAGATGTGCACCGGAAACTTTTTGGGTTTTGTGTTTTGGTTTTGGATTCGGTTCCGCGGCCGTGTCTTGGATTCGGACGCGTTTTGGCAAAACCTCCCTGAAATTTTTTTGTCGGATTCGGGTGTGTTTTGGATTTGGGTGTTTTTTTTCAAAAACTCTCAAAAACAGCTTAAATAATAGAATTTGGGGGTCATTTTGATCCTGTAGTTTTATTAACCTCAATAACCACAATTTCCACTCATTTCCAGTCTATTCTAAACACCTCACACCTCACAATACTATTTTTAGTCCTAAAATTTGCACCGAGGTCGCTGGATGACTAAGCAAAGCGACCCAAGAGGGCGGCACAAACACCTGGCCCATCTAGGAGTGGCACTGCAGTGTCAGACAGGATGGCACTTAAAAAAATTGGCCCCAAACAGCACATGATGCAAAGAAAAAAGAAAAAGTGGTGCACTGTGGTCGCTGGACGGCTAAGCTAAGCGACACAAACACCTCAATATCACAGGAATTATTTGTTCTAATCAATGGTATTATTGGTCCAAATCACTGGAAGAAAATGACAAAATCACTGGAATTATTCGTTCTAATCAAAGGTATTATTGGTCCAAATCACTGGAAGCAAATGACAAAATCATTGGAATTAAATGGCAGTTATGTCAGGAATTATATCAAATGGCAGTACCACTGTACCGGATGGCACTTCAAAAAATTGGCCCCAAACAGCATATTATGCAAAGAAAAGAGAAAAAGAGGTGCACTGTGGTCGCTGGACGGCTCAGCTGAGCGACACAAACACCTCAATATCACAGGAATTATTCGTTCTAATTAATGGTATTATTGGTCCAAATCACTGGAAGAAAATGACAAAATCACTGGAATTATTCGTTCTAATCAAAGGTATTATTGGTCCAAATCACTGGAAGCAAATGACAAAATCACTGGAATTAAATGGCAGTAATGTCGGGAATTATATCAAATGGCAGTACCACTGGACATATACGGAAGTGTCAGACAGGATGGCACTTCAAAAAATTGGCCCCAAACAGCACATGATGCAGAGAAAAGAGAAAAAGAGGTGCACTGTGGTCGCTGGATGGCTAAGCTAAGCGACACAAACACCTCAATATCACAGGAATTATTCGTTCTAATCAATGGTATTATTGGTCCAAATCACTGGAAGCAAATGACAAAATCACTGGAATTATTCATTCTAATCAATGGTATTATTGGTCCAAATCACTGGAAGAAAATGACAAAATCACTGGAATTATTCATAAACATTTGTAGAAAGTCGCTGCTTTCTGATTACAGAAATGCTCAGATATTCCAGCGAATCCACAATCCCTTCCCAGAGGAAAAAGAAATTGAGAAACCGTTGTTTGAAAACGTTTGTTCTCTTTCCCTTACAAAGGAACAAACCACTTTCCAAGAAGACTGACGTTTTTGGGATTATGGAGACATAATGTTTTTTAATATAAATCCTAAAGCATGTGGTATATTACAGCAAAAAAGTGCAAGAGACCAGCCATGCAGTTTCTGAAATATTATGACAAAATGTTACTGTATTTCATAAGCACTCACTCCTAACTCTGCTAAGTACTGTTTGGTATACTGTATCGGGCTTCCATGAGGTAGTTGTCCATTATTTCAGTTTCCATTGACCTTTTTGAAAGCGGTAGAAGTTATCGATTCTTTTTTTTTAATTTTTTTTTTCCCTATTTTTAATTTTCTCCTGCATAGCCCAGTAAAATGTTGCAATGTTAAATATTGACTTGTGCCTTCTGGGGGTCCACTTCTTCACCAAGCCCAGCCAAATCTCATCCTAACCCTCTGTTCCACGTTCTATCTCTACCCCATCTGTGTCACCCATGTCTGTCTACCCCTCCCCTTTAGATTGTAAGCAATCACGAGCAGGGCCATCTTCCCTCATGTACTTATCCTTTGTCTTACTTTAATAATCTTAAACTGTACCACATCCAGCAGTCTTCTGCCACCTGATACTTATTCCAGTGTCATCTGCTAATGTAACTATATGTATTTACTCTGTACTTGTCCTATACTGTCATCAACTGTAAGTTGCTGTTTTCCTGTTTGATTATTTATGCACTCTGTAATTGGGCACTGCAGAACCCTTGTGGTGCCATATAAATAAAGGATAATAATATAGGGTGTATAATCCCCAGGTGTATCTCACACATCACGCAGTACAGTATATAGGGTGTATAATCCCCAGGTGTATCTCACACATCGCTCAGTACAGATTACAGGATGTATAATCACCAGGTGTATAACACACGTCGCACAGTACAGTATACATACTGGTCACAACAATGCAGCAGATATTGAGCACTGATCAGGATTCTAGAAGTGACACAGAGCTGCAAGATACAGCAATGGTCTACTGTACTGTACTATATATGTATACTGATGGTCACCAAAATGCTGCACTGTCCTACTATATACTGCTCACAATAATGCAGCACAGATATGGAATGGATACTTGCAGTGACACAGAGCTGCAAGATACAGCAATGGCCTACTGTACTGTACAACTATATACTGTTGGTCACCAAAATGCTGCACTGTAATACTATATATACTGCTCACAAAAATGCAGCACAGATATGGAATGGATACTTGCAGTGACACAGAGCTGCAAGATACTACAGCAATGGCCTAATGTACTGTACAACTATATACTGTTGGTAACCAAAATGCTGCACTGTAATACTATATATACTGCTCACAAAAATGCAGCACATATATGGAATGGATACTTGCAGTGATACAGAGCTGCAAGATGCTACAGCAATGGCCTAATCATGTACTGTACAACTATATACTGTTGGTCACCAAAATGAAGCACACTGAGCACAGATATTTGCAGCACACTGAGCACAGATATGGAGCTTTTCAGGCAGAGAACGTAGATATTTTCAGCACACTGAGCACAGATATTTGCAGCACACTGAGCACAGATATTTGCAGCACACTGAGCACAGATTACGGAGCTTTTCAGGGAGAGAACGCAGCCACGTCCTCTCCGTTCAATCTCCAATGTACGAGTGAAAATGGCGGCGACGCGCTGCTCTTTATATAGAATACGAATCTCGCGAGAATCCGACAGCGGGATGATGACGTTCGGGCGCGTTCGGGTTAACCGAGCAAGGCGGGAAGATCCGAGGCTGCCTCGGAACCGTGTAAAATAGGTGAAGTTCGGGGAGGTTCGGATCTCGAGGAACCGAACCCGCTCATCTCTAGTCTGAATACATCATAGGGCCTAATTCATAAGTGATGCAACAAGCAGTTGATTGTTGTATATGGCCCTCATTACGAGTTGATTGCACGTAGCAACTTTTTGCTGCTCATGCGATCAACTTGATGCCACCTATGGGTGAGTGTATTTTAGCATAGCAGGGCTGCGATCACTTGTGCAGCCCTGCTATGCTAAAAAAGTTTCCTGCAAAACAAGACCAGGGTCAGACTTACTTACTCTGTGCGACACATCCAGCGACGAAGGTCCCGAGATTGCCATCTGACATCCGCCCTCCAAACGCCTGGACACGCCTGCGTTCGGATCTCCATGCCCAGAAAACGGTGAGTATCCACCCTGGAACGCCTCAATCTTCTTGCTATCGCGCTAGCGATCACTTTCTTCTGTCTTCTGGTCAATGCCTGGGGACGGCTGTCGCTAAGACACAACGCCCGTGCGCATTGTGTGCGCCACGCAGGCGCAGTTCCAACCCGTTTGCACCGCAGCAAAGAACCGATGCGTGCGAACGGATCGGAATGACCCCCCATGTACCTCCTGATGCAGTTGCATTACTATGGATTGCATTTGCAATTGCAATTCATGCTGAATTAGGCTCATAGTCAGCACCTGTTGGTTGGTTATTCACTAACATTTAAAATGGTTTGATGCCTTTAAATTATGTTATTTCTGCTCTCCAGAGATTAGTCGTGCATGTTTTAGGTACTTCCCAAACTGTAATCAGCGCTGTAGCTATAAATACCTCTGATTTAGCTGCCTGCGCTCCATTTCACCTGCATCTGCCCACAGACACAGGGTCTAAGTTAATCCGCCTACCTGTGTCCTTTGAAGGACATAACACAAAGCACTGCTACTGCTTCTGACAGAAGAACACATACAATACTGATAATGGCCTACTAGAAAACATAATTTAATAAGCAGCATTGAACATGCATGTTAGTGGCCATTAAAACACTGTTATTTCACTCACATCTTAGTGAATGACTATATGTTTAAATATATTTGGTTTTTTATATGTAATAAAGGCTGATTTATTGGGCCTTATTCATTATGGATCACTATTGAGGCTGAGATTGTGATTTTCACAAATATGTGAGTGCTAAAAATCGCATGTGAAGTGCCGCCCAGAAAAGGAAAAAAGACGCCCACCGATGCTTTCGGAAATCTGTGTATGCATTAGCAGATTCACAAAAAAAGGACACCATCGACATCATCGACCATTGCGGCTGACCTTAGCTTACTCAAATCAATAAGAATGCAGTCGCACCGGGCGCTTTGTTTTTGAAAGCATGTCAGATACACGCCACAAAAACGGGAATGACGCGTCTGCGTTTTCACAATCACTCCCCACAACCGCCATGTTACCACCCAGAAACGGTCACTTCCTGTCAATCAAAATGCGTTCACCTTACAATTAGGCTGCATACACAGGGCGATGACATTTTGCCCTTCGCATATGCGCAATGCGTTCGCAGCGCATCATAGTCTGCCGATTGCGTGCAGTCTCACATTTGCAAACAGTAGTGAATCAGGCCCATTGTCCCAAGAGGAAAGGCTTCCATGACACTAAACACTAAAGTATGATGCTAATAGTTTACAACACAAATAGTATTTGTAAACTGTCACTAATATAAAATAAAATATTTGGCATGATTACGTTTTCAAATTTCCCTCTGGTTGTGTTCTGGATAGAAACGGCAAAACTGCAAAGGGAACACAAGTATGGACCAAAGTAGTGTGTATCTAGTTTTCCATTTTTTAACCCATTTCTAAACCACGTATAATTTCACAGTAAATTTTTTTGTGGGTTTTACAAATATTTGTTCATGGTGGTGGTGGTTGCCTGAATTGTGGCATTATTTCTGGAATAAAGACAAACATATTAGCATGACTGATTATGCAAGAATATACTGTATATAAATGAAATGCTATTTTTGCATGATGGAATTGTATTATGTGTATTGTATGAATGGTGCTGTGGGATGGTTACAGGGTTTTCCCATAAAGCCCAAGTGTACTACTCTAATGGGATGTTATTGGCTCTGTCTACTGTATCTAGTTTTCTATTTATTAAGGCAAAAGTGAGGATGCAGAGGTGTATTTTTCCTCTCTCATCTATATTAGCAATGTCATAGGCCCTCATTCCGAGTTGATCGCTCGCTAGCTGCTTTTAGCAGCAGTGCAAACGCTAAGCCGTCGCCCTCTGGGAGTGTATCTTAGCTTAGCAGAAGTGCGAACGAAAGGTTAGCAGAATTGCGAATAGAAATTTCTTAGCAGTTTCTGAGTAGCTCCAGACCTACTCCTATCTTGCGATCACCTCAGTCTGTTTAGTTCCTGGTTTGACGTCACAAACACACCCTGCGTTCGGCCATCCACTTCCCGTTTCTCCAGCCACTCCTGCGTTTTTGCCTGGCACGCCTGCGTTTTTTAGCACACTCCCTGAAAACGCTGATTTGCCGCCCAGAAACGCCCACTTCCTGTCAATCACACTGCGAACACTCGAGCGACTGAAAAACGTCGCTCGAGCTTGGGTAAAACTCAGTAGCGGCTCTTGCCACAGGCAAGCAGGCTTTTTGCCCGGGGCACCGCTATACTGAGGGCGCCGCCGTGGCAAGAGCCGCTACTAAGCCTCCCTCCCTCCCCGTTCCCCGGCTGCAGCGAGCGCCATGTGCGCCTGCTGCAGCCGGCGTCCCTGACTGACGCTAGAGGTCAAAATTGACCCCTAGTGTCAGTGCGGCGTTGCTATGGTTGAGACATCATGATGTCTCTCCCATAGAGAGGAGCCGGCGCCCGGAGACAGCAGCAGCAGCGGTCAGGAAGCAGGAGCGAGGCAGGTAAGTATTGTGATTTTTCTACTTCTGGGGGCACATACAGGGGGCACAGCTACAATGGGCACAGCTACTGGGGGCAGACCTACAGGGGGCACATACTGGGGGCAGATCTACAGGGGGCACATACTGGGGGCACTGCTACAGCGGGAACAGCTACTGGGGGCAAATCAACTGGGGGCACAGCTACAAGGGGTACTGCTACAGGGGGCACTGCTACAGGGGGCACAACTACAGGGGGAAAATTAACAGGGGGCACAACTACTGGGGGCACAGCTACTGGGGGCAAATGAACTGGGGGCACAACTACTGGGGGCAAATCTACAGGGGGGCACAGCTACAGGGGGCAAATCAACTGGGGGGCACAACTACTGGGGGCAAATCTACAGGGGGCATAGCTACAGGGGGAAATCAACTGGGGGCACAACTACTTGGGGCAAATCTGGGGGCACAGCTACTGGGGGCACAGCTGGCCACGCCCCTCCCCTATAAAGCCACGCCCCTATTTTCCGCAAGCTAACTGTTTTGCCACGTTGGATGGCGCCAGTGGAAACTTTCGCACTGGGCGCCGCAAAGTGTAAAACCGGCCCTGGTAAAACTACAAAGTTTTGTGTGAAAGTACTTAGCGCATGCGCATGCGCATAAATGCTGTTTTTTCTCTTGATCGCTGCGCTGCAAAGAACGGCAGCGAGCGATCAACTCAGAATGACCACCATTAACCAAAGTGTGGAGATTAATCATTGCACTGCTCTCTACCCTAATGTCTGTGTTAAGGTCCTCCATCACTTCTTTACATAGTTGCCTACCATCCCTCATTCTGCAGGAGACTCTCTGAAATAGCAGCAATCTCCCTGACTCCCTGAATAGTCCAGCAATCTCCCTGATTGCACCTTACCCCCATTATGCAGCTGTTACATTCTTGGGGGGAAAAAGAATTCAGAGATACATACATTCAAATGGGATCATCAATGCCATTTCCCTGCATTGGTTATAAGGCACAATGATCCCTATGGCTCCATGCGTTTTAAATAAAGTTTCTCGTGGCCACTTACAGTATATGGAACCTCTTGTAAAACACAATAGCAAATTCCAGAAAATATCCATGTCTTTTCTTCAACAAATAGATCTTACTAACTTTTGGGCTCATTTACATTTGGATGTAAGTCATTTTCATGACTCGACTCTCCGGTGTAGTGGTACGCGCCCGCGCTGATAGATGTTACTTTCACAATCTCCCTGAAATACTTTATCAAAAGTAGGCAAGTATGCTTCTGTGGTGATGGAGGTCAGTTTTGCTCAGGGGCAGATCTAGACTTTTCTTTTATGGGGGGCAGTATAAGGATAAATAATGACTCCTCTCCTTTCTACTCTTTCCTCCTCCCACTCATAGTCCTGGCTCCTCCCATTTACATGCAGACAAAAACATTCCCACGTTATAAAAAAAAAAGTGTTTTAGTTTTGTATTTCCATCAGCACATTCGGACTTGCTACACCCCAGCATGCTGGCAGTGCACTGCTTACACATCATCGAAATTACACTGTAGCAACTCACAGTTTGTAAAGTGATCACTGCTTAACATCAGGAAACACTTGCCAAAAGCAAGCAAAAGTTAGTAGATGACCCGAGGTCCCCAGGAGCAGGCAGTAGCCACACAGTCCAGGATGCACTCCGTCGCAGTCCAGGATGCACACTGCAGGAGATTGAGCACCCCTCAACCCATCCCACCAGTGGCCCCAACCACACATTCCACAGTTGTCCCAGCCACACACTTACCTTTCCCTCCTGCCCACTTTCAGTTACCATCCTTGCCAATGAGTCACGGACAGGAGGAGTGGAGAAGAGAGGGAGAAACCTGGCCAACTCTTTTGTGCTGCATGTGGAGCTGAGATTTGATCCCTGCTCACTCAGTGCAGCATAGTGTGCTCAGCAGTGCACCCCAATGACCCGCAGCCACTGTGACAGCCAAGTATGCCACCTGGACAAGTTAAGTACTGGGCATTGAGCCCACTGGATCAGGCACCGGACAAAGCCGGCCACTTACAGAAAGCTGGAACTGCCCCACAAGGATCCCAGCCTGGAAGTCTACTTTGTACTCTGTATCCTGTGCTGCAGCCCCATCTCCTTAGTAATGTCTGCAAAGGCTATAGCGCATGTGCAGCAACTGGTCTTGCAAAGCTTCCACACAGTGGGCCTAATGCAAAGCTGATCACGGCAGCAAATTTGTTAGCTAATGGGTAAAACCAAGGGGGTCATTCCGAGTTGATCGCACGTAGCAACTGTTTGCTGCTCGTGCGATCAACTTGACACCGCCTATGGGGGAGTGTATTTTAGCATAGCAGGGCTGCGATGACTTGTGCAGCCCTGCTATGCTAAAAAAAGTTTCCTGCAAAACAAGACCAGGGTTAGACTTACTTACCCTGTGCGACGGATCCAGCGATGAAGGTCCCGGAATTGACGTCAGACATCCGCCCTCCAAATGCCTGGACACACCTGCGTTTGCCTCACCACGCCTGGAAAACGGTCAGTTGATGCCCCGGAACGCCTCCCGCCTGTCAGTGGTGAGTGCACTTGTGTGCCCCGCTTCTGAGGTGGCGAGTGCTGTAGTTTTATATTTGTGTGTATATTGCAGGGTTAATCTATGGTTAACTCTTATTTACTGTGACCACCAACTTTTTCATGCACCCCTATGTAGACTCAATTATTTTGAACCTGTTTCAGCTGTTTCTTAGTAATCTATTAACCAGTGTCAGGTGACTAGTGTGCCTTTAAAAGCCATAAGGTGTGTGGCAGGTGCACATTAAACCTAGCAGGAATATGATGTGTAAGACAGTTGCCAGGTTTTAAGACTCTGTAATAGTGTAGGACCTGCAAGTAGGTGGGGTACCTTGGCGATCGGTTTGCAGGCTTCTGTGCATTGGACAATTCACTAATTAAATCCCCATCATTTATTTATTGATGTGTTGAGGATAAGTGAGCTTGCTATGGTGAGTGCTGGGTTTTCTGTTTGCATATATTTGAGTGATGTGGTCATGGTCTACATGCACCCCACCCCATGAGTGGTAAATGCATTTGTGTATTCCGCTTCTGAGGTGGCGAGTGCTGTGGTTTCATATTTGTGTGTATGTATGTATATATATATATATATATATATATATGATGTGTGTGTGTGTGTGTGTGTGTGTGTGTATATATATATATTTATATATATATATATATATATATATATATATATATATAAAATGCCTTAAACTTGTGCCTTTGGAGTAAGCTGCACCTACTAGATGGTCCCTTGTTAGCAAAGGCCATTTTTTCTTCTTTTCTTCTGTGTATATATATATATATATATATATATCAGAGGTGTCGGAATGGGGGGGACAAGGGGGCAGCTCGCTCCCCCCAAGAGAGGCACCAAAATGCGTACACCTGCATACTAGCCTCTGCCCCCGCTCACAGCCTCACACCGGCACTGGGAGCGCTGGAGCTTGGACACCCACCGCTGCCGCACGTGAGGATATCACCATACACTCCACCTTCCGCCCTCATCTCCGGCCCCCACACCTGGGATGCTCACCCCCAGAGCCAGCTTAGCAGCATGATATGAGGTATATGTGAAGAGTGCCTACACTGGCTGCTATTGCAGGGCGGCGAGGGTACAGGCAGTGGTGTGACGGTGTAGGGATGAAGCTGCCATGGCCCCGGACTGCCTTCAGGGGCCGCCGCTCCACCTGCACCCGGTCACACTACGCTGCATCTATCCCCCTCCCCTGTGCCCCAGATCTGAGCCGTCCGAATCCTTAAGTGGCCCCGGCACCCTCTCTTCTCCAGCAGCACCGCTCCACGCTCCGTGGGGGGTGAAGCATAGGTCGGCCTCTGCATCTCATTACAGGGCACAGTTTCTGGAGTGCCCTCCTCGACAGTGGCGGATCCAGGGGGGAGGGGTGAATGGGGCAAGGCACGCAGGTCTTTTTTAAAAGATCAGCAGTTTGTGCTGCCTTCGTTTAATAGAGCCGGTGGGCACTAGGACCCGCCGCCAAAGACGGAGCTAGTGGCGCCAGCCACCAATAACAAGTGGTTGACTTTGCAGAGCTAACCCTCACCCATGAGTACCCTTTGAACCTGTGTGTACCCTCCTTCTGCACCCAGCGTAATCCCACCCTCTCTCCCTGCATGCAGGCTTGGCGGACAGATTTGTTGCGCTGGGCTTTGTGGTAGCTCTCCTGGCACTCTGCTGCCTCCTTTTGTAATGGTGCAGAGCTCACCCACCCCCACCGTTCATGCTGATCAGCAGGAGGCACTGCTGGGGATGAAGAGCGGCATCCTGTCTTTGAGACACAAGGCGGGAAGGCTGATAGTGATGGAAGTGACAGTTCCGGTGAGTAGCTGGCAGAGTATGAGCAGAATGGGAGAGATCAGCATTGTGCCTGACATATGGATAGGGCCTTATATACAGTATTTTGTGGTCTGGTTGTCTGTATAATTCATGCAGGCAATGTTTGTTGTGTATAAAACGCTATGAGTCAGATTATTGGGAAGATATTCTGTAGGCTGGGCTGTGGCGTCACTAGCGGAGTACAGCACTGCTGTTCTCCTTTGCAGCTCGCAAAGCCCCCCCATGCAATAATTTTTCACATTTTATGGTGGGGGCGTGTCCATGCCATCCTGATTAGGCCACATCCCCAAGAGTTACCGCTCCAAGTAACACCAACCCTGGGGACGTCACTGCTGCCGCCACTGGGGATCTGATGTTACAATCTAGTGACTTTCCCCAGCACCAAATGTCAGAGTAGTGGAGGAGCAGCCAGGCTTGTGTTAGCTGCCATGAGATCTGCACTGCTGCTGAGTCACTGTAACTGGATTGTCTGTTTCCTGGTCACTGCCTTTCCCCGTGACCCTCTGCCTGTCTCCCACTATCTCTCATCATCACCTCTCCTGTCACCCTTTCCCTGTCAGCCATTGCCTCCCCCTGGCATCAACCACTTTACTCTCCCTGTCACTCATTCCCTGGTGTCACCCACTGCCTCTCTCCTGTGTCACTTTCTCCCCTTCACCCTCTTTCTCTCCTGTCACACTCTGCCTCTGCAAGGCATCACTCATGTCCTCCACCAGTCACCCATTCCGTGGCGTCACCCAGTGCCTCCCCCTGTCCCCCGTCACCCACTGCCTCTTACTGTCACCCTCTACCTCTCTGTCTCCCACTATCTCTACCCGTCCGCCACGGCCTCACCCCCTGTCTCTCCCCTGTGTCACTATCTCCCTTCAACCTCTCTCTCCTGTCTCCCTCTGCCTCTCCAAGGCATCACCCTCTCCCTGTCATCTGGATACGGCATTCCCTTTGAGGCGTACACAAATGTGTGTGTGAAACGCCTTGTGCCCTACTACCCCCAACCCCCTGTGTGTGGTCCCTGTAACCTCCACCTTGTATATGTGGCTCCCTCTAACCCCTTCACCCTGGTGTCTTGCCACCTATGTCCGCTGACTTTGTGTGTCACCCTGTGCCCCCCTACCCCTGTGTGTATGACATTTTGTGCCCCCCATATGTGGTGCACTGTGCGCCCCTCTGCTCCAGTGTTTGTGACACCCTGCGCACCCATCCCCCCTATGTTTAATGCATTCTGTACCCCTTGCACCACTGCGTGTGGCACCTCGTGACCCCTCCCCTTCCCGGTGTTTGACACCCTGCATCCGCTGCCTTTGTGTGTGTGTCACCCTGTGCCCCCCTACCCATGTGTGTATGACATTCTGTGCCCCCCTGTGACTCGTGACTCAAGCACCAACCGACAACCTTAGACAGATTCCATACTATCAAGATATTCTGGTCTGCAAGTACAGTAGGCACATATATCGTGATTGTTTTATTATACCCCTTTCACACCGCACAAATAACCTGGTATCGACCCGGTATAATACCGGGTTGACACGGGTCTCTGTGCGGTGTGAAAGGGCCCTTGGCGAATTCCCGGGTCGCCTAACATAGGGAGAGGCGGAGCGGAGATGAGCTCATCTCCAGAGCCACTCCTGATGATGCTGCAGTCCCCGCCCCTGGATAGAAACCCGGCACGGCAATATGTAGGGTCGGGATGGCAGTGCGTAGGGTCAAATGCTGGCTCCCACCCGGTAAGCACCCACTTCCAATTACCAGGTGGGATCCGGCATTTGCGATGTGAAAGGGGTATTAGAAAGGTGGTGAGTGTCAATTAATGTACTGACTTTTCTTCATATATGTGGCTTGTTTTCAATTATGTGAGATTAATTGCAACAGACCATGGGGGTAATTCTGAGATGATCGCAGCAGGAACTTTGTTAGCAGTTGGGCAAAACCATGTGCACTGCAGGGGGGCAGATATAACATGTGCAGAGAGAGATAGATTTGGGTGGGGTATTTTGTTTCTGTGCAGGGTAAATACTGGCTGCTTTATTTTTACACTGCAATTTAGATTGCAGATTGAACACACCACACCCAAATCTAACTCTCTCTGCACATGTTGAGGGTCATTCCGAGTTGTTCGCTCATTGCCGATTTTCGCTATACTGCGATCAGTAGCTTACTGCGCATGCGCAAGGTTCGCAGAGTGCATGCGCTTAGTTATTTTACACAAAAGTTAGGTATTTTACTCACGGCATAACAAAGCTTTTTCATCGCTGTGCTGATCGTAGTGTGATTGACAGAAAGTGGGTGTTTCTGGGCGGAAACTGGCCGTTTTATGGGAGTGTGCGGAAAAACGCAGGCGTTCTAGTTGCAAAACGCAGGAGTGGCTGGAGAAACGGTGGAGTGGTTGGGCAAACGCTGGGTGTGTTTGTGACGTCAAACCAGGAACGAAAAGGACTGAGCTGGTCGCAATGGCTGAGTAAGTCAGGAGCTATTCAGAAACTGCCAAGAAATTTCTATTCGCAATTCTGCTAATCTTTCGTTTGCACTTCTGCTAAGCTAAGATACACTCCCAGAGGGCGGTGTCTTAGCATGTGCAATGCTGCTAATAGCAGCTAGCGAGCGAACAACTCGGAATCACCCCCGTTATATCTGCCTCCCCTGCAGTGCACATGGGCCCTCATTCCGAGTTGTTCGC
Source organism: Pseudophryne corroboree (assembly GCF_028390025.1). Lineage (NCBI taxonomy): Eukaryota > Metazoa > Chordata > Amphibia > Anura > Myobatrachidae > Pseudophryne > Pseudophryne corroboree. The sequence goes on along the minus strand of NC_086453.1, from coordinate 243,094,406 downwards.
TCGCTATCTGCTTTTAGCAGCATTGCACATGCTAGGCCACCTCCCTCTGGGAGTGTATCTTAGCTTATCAGAATAGCGAACTAAAGATTAGCAGAATTGCTACTAACTAATTCTTTGCAGTTTCTGAGTAGCTCCGGACCTACTCACAGATTGCGATCAGCTCAGTCCGTTTAGTTCCTGGTTTGACGTCACAAACACGCCCTGTGTTCGGCCAGCCACTCCCCTGTTTTTCCCTGACACGCCTGCGTTTTTTTGCAAACGCCGGGAAAACGCTGAGTTACCACCCAGAAACGCCCCTTTCTTGTCAATCATTTACCGATCAGCAGTGCGACTGAAAAGTGCAGCAGAATCCAAATCTGCTAAGTTTTTAGTTAAATAACTAAGCGCATGCGCCCTGCGTGCCTTGCGCATGCGCAGTTAGCAACAAATCACAGCATAGCAAAAATCGGCAATGAGCGAACAACTCGGAATGACCCCCATGGTTTTGCCCAACTGCTAACAAAGTTCCTGCTGCGATCAACTCAGAATTACCCCCTATGTGTTGCCTAAAATTCTGTACTTATTTACAAAGTGCTACAGTGGTTACAAAGATACAGTAAATGCAATATAATTGTTTATATCAGAGTACATACTCTGTATCCAGTCTGTAGGTCGACCACACTTAGGTCAAGATGCATTAGGTCAACCACTATTGGTCGACATGCATTGGGTCGACGTGGTTTCTAGGTCGACATGACAAAAGGTGTACATGACAAAAGGTCAACATGAGTTTTTCACAATCTGTTTCTTATTTTTTACTTTTTCATACTTTATGATCCACGTGGACTAGAATTGTAAATGGTAACATGTGCCGAGCGCAGTGAGGCACCTTGCCAGAAGCATGGCAAATTAAGCTAGCCATTCAAGGGGGCAAGGTGCACTAATTGTGGTTGCCGGTCACTCTACGAAGAAACCGACCCCCCCCAAAAAAAAAACCCACACACCTCATGTCAACCTTTTGTCATGTCGACCTTTCTCATGTCGACATAATGCTTCTGTCAACCTATTAAGGTGTCGACTTAGTTACTGCCGACCAATAGTGATCGACCTAGACACTGTCGACCTAAGTGAGGTCGACCCTATGAACCACACCCCATACACATATCAGCTCTGAGACATTTTAAAGTATTTTTGGTGGATGGTTGTCTGTAACTGTAGTAGCTATAGGATTTTTACTTTTTACTATTGGCTCAGTGTATACTTAATATAATTTTAATTATCATTATTTTGTATATTTTTATCCATTCTTTTTGTGCTCTCTCCTTGTTTTTTTTTCTTGTTTTTTCTGTTGTTGGGGTTGGCTATCCCTTGTGTATGAGAGAGTAGCAATACCCTGTGTATAGGGGCATTATGTGTAAAAGGACATTAATAATCTGTGGCATATGCGTAAGGGTCATTACTGTGTGGCAATATGTGTTTAAGGGAATTACCAATGTGTGGCAATATGTCAATAAGGACATTACTTATGTGGCATTATGTGCATAAGGTACAATAATGTGATATGTAACATGTAGAAAGGGCACTTCTGTGTGGTGTAATGTGAATAAGGAGTAATACGGTGTGGTGTAATGTGAATAAGAGGCACTACTGTGAAGAGTAACATGCATACTGTAAAGGGGTACTACTATGTGACGTAACCTGAATACGGGACACTAACGTGAGATATAATGTAAATAAGGTTGCACTACTGAGTGACATAATTTGAATTGGGGGCACCTTCCCAGCAAGAACATACCTCTCTTTCAGGGTGCGCGCTGCAGGCACACACTATTCCTATTTAAAATATATGGGGTGAGGGCACCAATGCTCTTACTGGCACAGGGCACCAAAGTGAGGACTGCTATGGGTGAGGGGAGATTGGGTGAGGCGAGATGGTGCTGGTAAATGGGTGAAGGGTCAGAGGCGGATATAGCGGCAGTGCTGGGGAGCACCTGTCAAAATCTTGCCTAGGGTATCAAATTGGCTCTTCTCCCCCCTCCCGCCGACTGAGACACATGGACCATGTATTTGATATTCCACCAGGAAGGAGGCAGTGGAGCTGTGCTGCTGACCAAGGGAAGCATGTCCTGCTACTCGGACTGGCTGTATGGAGGGGTGGACCCAAGGATAGCAATGGGGGGCCCACAGTGCACGTCCTTCTTGCCTGCAGGGAAGCAGCTCAGTGAGAGCCTGGTCCTGCTGCTGGTGTCACTGCTCTAGACCAGGGTTTTTCTGCAGAGGAAAGCCTGGGAATGCTGGGGGACAGGGACTTGCCATCAGATGTTGCATGTCCGGATAGCCTGGGCAAGAACCTGCTGCTGGTGGTGCTCTGCCTGATGTTTGGCGTGGAGGTCAGCTTTAAATTTGCCACCAAAACCGTCATATATACCTGCTGAACCCCTGTCATCCAGTCACCTAATAATACAGTAATGATGCACCCACACATATGATTAGCATGTCACCCACTGTCGCAGTGTTCTGGGAAGCTAGGGGCACCAAACTGAATTTATATCCTGCCCCCCAACCTAAAAATGTTCTGACGCCCCTGACATATATATATATAGAAACAAGAAATGGAGCACTCACCAGTCTCTACTTAATTAAACATCAGCAAGATTTTATTCACCAGACAGCATAAACTGACTGTCCATTGCAGTCCACCAAAGATTCGTAAGTCCTCTCAAACGTTTTCGGTCATACATAGATCGTCATCAGGAGATACAGAGTTATGTAAGAAGCTGTCCCATCACAGTTAAAACACCAGCAACTTATCTGACTATGCCTCACCCGCTCCTTTTCTACCCTCTATTCAATAAACGGCACCAAATTGACGTCAGAGGCTGGACGGAGCAGGCCTAAACTATTCACTCCCCAATGGGAGTTACCATCCTCAATCCTATTAAATAAATAAAGATTCCCCTTACGTAATCCAGAGCAGTGCACCTACCAAATAAATCTCACAGTAACGGCCATTGAGCCCACACAGGGTGCCCCCGCCGCTTCCAGCCTCCATGGTCCACACCACGTAGAGGCGGAGATGATGTTCACTGATGGTTGCCGAGCAACCATCACCGGGAACACCCACAGTCCGTCAACGCTCCACTACAGCCGCAGTGTGCGTAGACGGAAATGACGTGTCGGGACGATTGCCAAGCAACCCCCTGAGCGTCCATGCAAAATAATCACAACGAACAGTACTCGTTCCATGCCTTTAACCATAGGGGATATATTCTCATAAGATTATATAGTGGAAAACATCTCCAGCAACCCTAAAAGGACATTAAACCTTAATACTTAGATTTTAAAAGAATTTCAATCCACAGGTGAGTATAATTAATACAACTATAACATATAACCAGAATTTTCATAGGATACCACCCTGGCAGATCTCAAATTTAAGCCAGGTGTAATTAATGCAAGACACCAAGTGCCTCCATTAAGCTAGAGTATATAGGTAGTAGGAGCCAGTGAGGTATGGAAAACAGTGCTTCATATGACAAAATCAAACAAACACAACTACAAAGTAAACATATATACACCTAAAAAGATGTACAAATCACCTACACATAAAAAAATAGAAAAATAGAAAAGTAAAAAATATCACAGAGTGCATTGGTACTCAAAAATAGATTTCCTTTATCTCAAAAACATACCCAATGGGTTATTTTCATTAAGCCCATTAGGGGCCAAAGTCCCCAGCTTAAAAATCCATCTTGCTTCCAATTTCTTCAGGATAAGAGCATGGTTTCCACCTCTCTCAGGGTCTGGTACCCAATCTATAATACGGCATCTGAGTGCTGATACCTGATGCCCTGCTGTAAGGAACTGTTGTGCGACTGGTTTATCTGACGTCCCAGATATGATCGCTTGATTATTTGAACTCCTGTGATTAGCCATGCGTTCTCTGAATGTGCAGGTAGTCATCCCGACATATATATATATATGAGAAAGATTGGAGAGCGCACTCATGAGAAAAAGTATAAATCTTTATATAATAAATGACAATATCCACGTACATAAAGGTTTAAAAAGTAACATTTATCAGTGCCAGCAATTTTTAAAAACCATCAGTGGAGTACCGTCTACCCGAGTCTCGCAAAGCAGCTTCGGACCAAGCAGGTGACGTCACGCTCCACGTCGTGTAGCCACGCCCAACGCATTTCATCCAGTCCGTGATTGCCGCATTGCACGGCGGTGCTGCTTTTGTACCTGAAGAGTTGCTCGCTACCAGCGCAGCTCCTGCTGACATCACGCAGCTGCTGAGGCCCATCCCCCACAACGTCTGGGCGCACCTGTGTTGCCCGGACCGTGCCCCCAATACGATGGCCCAATGCTGCAGGCCCGCCCCCTTCCGCCCAGCGAACACCTCTGCCTGTCAATCAGGCAGAGGATGATCGTTGGGCTGAAATGCTCATAGCATCTCTGGTATGCGCCTGCGCACTGCGGTCATACACTTGTTTCACTCTGGTGCACTGAGTAAATTTATCATCATTACCACCAGTGGGTCTCTTGGAAAACGTCAGTTTTTTTCCAGGCAACAGCAGAAGCAGTTGCAGCAGGAGAAGCTGAATCAAGCGATATTGTTGCGCCAGGTGCCACTCGAGCTGACATGTGCCACTCTAGCGTGACACCTTCTGCTGCATTACCGTATTAGTACTATCACTGCTGCTTCTGTGTAAGCAGAAGTAATAGCAACTCCAACCACATCTGAATGAGGGTCCTAACACAGTAGGATTCTTCTTATGAATCCTGGATAGGGAGGAATCAGTCAGCCTTTACAAATAGGAAACAGCAGGACTACCTCCAATCACTATCTTATTCTCAATACTCCCTTTGATGGCACCTAACCTCTAGTTTTCTATATATACCTTGTACTGGTCCTATATTGTCTCAAACTGTAAGTGCTTTTTTCTTGGTTTGCTCATTTGTTTACTTTACGTACTTTATAATTGGTGCTGCGGATCCTTTGTGGTGCCATATAAATAAAAGATAATAACAATAATAATAATAATAAATGACCTGTATACAAGATTGACCAGTAATGACCTTGTGGTTTACGTCAATTAAGTTTGAGGTCAGCCACAAACGCTGGTTCCAATCCATAGAGCTCAATGTTATTTTCATAACATTCAGCTCCATGGGAAGCCGAGAGCCAATCACCAGCGGAGACCCTCTGTTGCTCTAAGGTGATTGGCCCAGGGATTTCCTAAAAGACAGAAGTCACCTGGATCCCCATAATTCGCGCAACAACACATGCTGCCTCCCAGTCCAGACTGGAACAGATTAGTGTGTTCTTTTTTGTTTTGTTTTTAACTCCTGGGATGACTACATGGATCGAAGAGGACGTGATATACACTACACCATACTATAATAGGTGAATATGTTTTTTGTTTTTTTTTTATTAACAGGTGCCAAGGATTACGACAAGAAGAAAAGGACTTGGATGGAATCATGGGATGTAGGTAAGTATGTGTGAGTGTCGAAAATTATGTCAGTGTGCATGGATGATTTATTAAAAGTTGTACTTTCATGGTGTCTGTGTACACGGTTTATTGTAATATTTCTTTTACAGGTGGAACTACAGGTACCAGCGGGCCTGCATGACTATGAACTCGGCATCCACCACTAAGTAATGCTGGGCATAGCCCCGGGCTTCATCCCTGGCCCTTAGGCCCCCTGGAGAGAGGTCCCCGCTCCCCAGGGTACCCTGGCCAGGGCTGACTAGTTGGGGGGGGGGGGGGGGAGGAGGGTGTGATGCTGCAGCCTCCAGGACCAATATAAGTGTGTCTCCCATTTGCAGCATTACATACCTGGCTAGTGGAGCCCGGTGCTGGTTCCAAAAATATGGGGACCTCTACATATTTTTTCCCCTGAATTTTTGGAACCAGGACCGGTCCAAGTGCCTGGTGCTAGTTGTAAAAATATGGGAAACCGTGCTAATTTTTTCCTGGTTATACTTTGGGGGTACTGTAAGTCTTTTTTTAAACTATTTTTAGTAAGTTTGTAAACTTTTACAGACAGAAGCCTATACGGATCTTACTCTCTGCATGTTTCTGTCAAACTAGCCAGCTAAAAGCGGGTCTATTGTTTTTGCGACTTTTGGTAATGTTTTAGGTGCCTGTTGTAAACTCTCATCCTATTACATTGCTAAAGTTGTTTGTGTGCAATGGCAAAACAACTGCATTCAAGTTTACCATTGTGAATTTTAGGAATGTAGGAACATGAGAGTTTGCATGTTCCTGTACCCTACTGCATTTGTGAGATCTGCAAAACGTCTGAGTTTAGCGCTCGGCAAAATTGCATCCCATTAAATGTGGCCCTGTGTATCAATAATGTTAACTGCCAATGCTAGATGAAAATTTGTATCTAGGATCACTAATGTAACACAACTGTGTGGCCCAAGGCAGTGTGTTTGATGACCAACCACAGCCCCATGTGATCTGATTGCTTTTGTTTGGATACTACGATATGTTACTTGTTGTATTCCTTTAATATAAATGCTTACAGTTTATAAATCCCATATGGACAACTTAGATAATTGAGTATCAGAATTTTAGGACTAAATAAACATGTGAGTATGCATTATTTATGTAAGCAAGTAGTGCTGTTAGACATTGTTCACTGGTTAAACCACGTTTAGCTTTTGCAATATCTGGACAAATATTATTGTTTTTTTGTCTGTTATAGGATCTTTGAGCTTGTTTCCTGAAGCCAATTATTGTAAAACAAGACTGTTGTTGCTTTTCAAATTTAATTATTGTAATAAAACTGGAATCTCAGTTCACAGTCTGTTTATTAATAATTTCATTGCCAACATAAAAACTATGAAATTGGTGGTAGGCACAGTCTCATCACATTTTTTGTACAGTATACAATTTGTCAAACACTGCAACCCAGGATGCTACTGTTCACCCTCCATGCAATCCCCCTGGTTCTACCCATCATTCTTAACTTTATGTAGTATACTATTTATTTATTTATTTATTTATTCAATTTGCCCTCCTGGGTGCAGCAAGACCACACACACCAGCAAGGTAGACACTAGGCACAGGCTTGTTGCAGTTTTCTACATTATTTTTATTGTCTATTAACTTTACCAAAGTCTTTATAGTGCTGTAACCATTGTTTGAATATGCTGTATGTCTTTATATTCAGCTTCTCTCTATTTTTTTATTTTCTCCTCTACCCTGCCAAATGTAACCTACGCAGTGCACCCCAGATGGTTCTTTCTTGGGTGGGATGAACAACACGTTAATATATTCATTTGTTTCATTATTATTTATATATATTCATTCAGTGTATATCGTATCACACATGTTTAAGTCACCCGCATATGTCACCCGTATATGTCTATGCAAGACATACACCTTGATATGCATGGTATGAGAGTAATTGTGGTTGTAATAACTTGAGTTAAGATTACACCAACGGAAGAGTGGACTATATGGCACCTCCTGAATATGTGTGGCAGAAGGAATTCTTAGATAGTCATATCCCTGACTAGGCACTGTAGCGTTCTCTAGTGGTGATCTTCTAGGCCAATATCACTTACCTGCAGCACACAATGATGTGTAGGTGAATACTGCAAGGTAATTATCTTGTTCTTCTTTGTCTGTGAAAGCACTGGTTCAAAACGAAACCTCTGTGATTAGAGAATCATCCACTGTGGTGATACTACAACACAAGTGCATTGAGAATAGGAAGTTCCTCAGTTTGGAAACACCTTTAAAATAATCATAAGGGCCTGGATGACAGCAAGAACCCTTGGCTTTTAGCATGATACTGTAGCATCACTGGGCAGTCAATAAATTGATCAAAGTACTGTTTATTCTGCTGATCATTATTGTGCATGTCAATACGTGCTCTGTTACAACTGTATCTGTGACACACAGGTTTTGTGTTATGTGTATTTAAGGCATGATATACAGTTGGATGTTAAAATACAACCACTACTAAAAAAACATCTGTATACTTTGAATATACATGTGTTAGCAACTTGAAGTCTAGCGTATAGATAGGTCAAAATGTGTCATTATCATTGTCAGGGACCTCACTACTATCCCTGACTGTTGAATGACTCCGATGATCAGACCACTGGAATTCAAATACTTTACTGCTACCACTCATGAAAATGGGCCACAGGTTCCCCAATAACTTTATGTGACAATTGCGCATACGCCAGGCGATATCCACATCAACACAGTCTGTGTTATTGCTATATACTCTGGCAATTGATAACACTTTATAGCATATGAATTAACTAACAAAGAAACACTTTATTTAAAAAAAAGATACAATGTTTATTTGGAAAAGAATGATAACAAGCAAATGGTTACAAAAGTGCATGCTGTAAAGTACATTCAAGTGAAAAGGAGAAAATGTAACAGATTAACAAGCAGAAAGTCTGTGCAGAAGGAACGGAAGGAAATGCAGGTAAGAGCAGGTTAAACTTCAATGAGTCGTTGATCACTCAGTTTGAACCCCAAACAAAAGGTGCTTGCACCTTTTATCAGCATCGCACATTGGATGATGTCACCCATGTCACTGCAGAGTGGCTGGTTAGAAAATTAAATGTGGAACCCTCCCCGACTTTTCCTCTAACTTTTAACTTAAATTCACAAAATTGGCATAAATTATCCAGTGAAATGATGACCTAGAATATGGGAGTCCATATTTCCCTCTGCTATTTTAGCTACCATATGAATGTAAATACCGTGAATTTGTGATGTAGAATTGTTAAGAAGTTTCATATCTTGGAAACCATACATCTGAGTGATATGAAAAAGGGTTGGGTTCAATATGCTGGCGCACGGGATGCTGGTAGTCAAAATATAGATCTCAACATCCCCAATGTTAAGAATCCTGACACCAGAAAGGGTGGGGAATGCCCCCCTAACCGTAACCCTCCTTTCCCGCAGCCTGAATCTAACCCTGCCTTGTGATTCCTAAATCTAATTACCCCTCCCAGCTGGCTATAAACTAACCCTTGATCGGAATCCCAGTGGTCAGGATTCTGGTGCCAGGATTGTGTCCCTAGTCGGATTCTGGTGTCTGCATACCGACCGCGCTGGGTTCCTGACCGGATCCCATGAAGAAAACACCCCACCTGCAAATAAACTAGATATTTCTTTATGGAAACTGGTATGCTCTTAAAGATGTGTTTTATTTCATAAAACACATGAAAACAGGTGAGGCTTTCATCTGCTCTTTGTCTAAACCTCTGCTTGGATGTTAGACCGAATACACTTTTTGTCTGATTACCCCCTACTGGGTTTGCAACCTTGGATGCAAACAACGACAAAAGAACTTGCACTCTACAGCTCCTGTCAATCAATGTGGCTCTTCCTGCTGAATGATTTAGCATAATTTAATGGACATTCAGATTGACAAACTGCTTGAGAGTTCCAGAGTTCATTACCATTCTTATGAGCATCTTTTTCCTGTATGGACAGGCCGGCACATCAAAAAACCAAACAAAAGGTATTCGTGTACTGGGATCAAAGTTACCCTGAGTGAATGGACATTTAAATTGGGCATCCTGTAATTTCTCACTGCTAATTAACAAACTTAGTATCAGATTATAACTAGAGATGAGCGGGTTCGGTTTCTTTGAATCCGAACCCGCACGAACTTCACTTTTTTTTTCACGGGTCCGAGCGACTCGGATCTTCCCGCCTTGCTCGGTTAACCCGAGCGCGCCCGAACGTCATCATGACGCTGTCGGATTCTCGCGAGACTCGGATTCTATATAAGGAGCCGCGCGTCGCCGCCATTTTCACACGTGCATTGAGATTGATAGGGAGAGGACGTGGCTGGCGTCCTCTCCATTAGAATAGATTAGAAGAGAGAGAGAGAGAGATTGTGCAGACAGAGTTTACCACAGTGACCAGTGCAGTTGTTGTTAAGTTAACTTTTATTTAATATATCCGTTCTCTGCTATATCCGTTCTCTGCCTGAAAAAAACGATACACAGCAGTCACACAGTGTGACTCAGTCTGTGTGCACTCAGCTCAGCCCAGTGTGCTGCACATCAATGTATAAAAGCTTATAATAATTGTGGGGGAGACTGGGGAGCACTGCAGGTTGTTATAGCAGGAGCCAGGAGTACATAATATTATATTAATTTAAAATTAAACAGTGCACACTTTTGCTGCAGGAGTGCCACTGCCAGTGTGACTAGTGGTGACCAGTGCCTGACCACCAGTATAGTAGTATATTGTTGTATACTATCTCTTTATCAACCAGTCTATATTAGCAGCAGACACAGTACAGTGCGGTAGTTCACGGCTGTGGCTACCTCTGTGTCGGCAGTCGGCACTCGGCAGGCAGTCCGTCCATCCATAATTGTATAATTATATACCACCTAACCGTGGTATTTTTTTTTCTTTCTTTATACCGTCGTCATAGTCATACTAGTTGTTACGAGTATACTACTATCTCTTTATCAACCAGTGTACAGTGCGGTAGTTCACGGCTGTGGCTACCTCTGTGTCGGCAGTCGGCAGGCAGTCCGTCCATCCATAATTGTATTATTATAATATATACCACCTAACCGTGGTTTTTTTTTCATTCTTTATACCGTCATAGTGTCATACTAGTTGTTGTTACGAGTATACTACTATCTCTTTATCAACCAGTGTACAGTGCGGTAGTTCACGGCTGTGGCTACCTCTGTGTCGGCAGTCGGCAGGCAGTCCGTCCATCCATAATTGTATTATAATATATACCACCTAACCGTGGTTTTTTTTTCATTCTTTATACCGTCATAGTGTCATACTAGTTGTTACGAGTATACTACTATCTCTTTATCAACCAGTGTACAGTGCGGTAGTTCACGGCTGTGGCTACCTCTGTGTCGGCAGTCGGCAGGCAGTCCGTCCATCCATAATTGTATTATAATATATACCACCTAACCGTGGTTTTTTTTTTCATTCTTTATACCGTCATAGTCAGTCATACTAGTTGTTACGAGTATACTACTATCTCTTTATCAACCAGTGTACAGTGCGGTAGTTCACGGCTGTGGCTACCTCTGTGTCGGCACTCGGCAGGCAGTCCGTCCATCCATAATTGTATTATAATATATACCACCTAACCGTGGTTTTTTTTTCATTCTTTATACCGTCATAGTGTCATACTAGTTGTTACGAGTATACTACTATCTCTTTATCAACCAGTGTACAGTGCGGTAGTTCACGGCTGTGGCTACCTCTGTGTCGGCAGTCGGCAGGCAGTCCGTCCATCCATAATTGTATTATAATATATACCACCTAACCGTGGTTTTTTTTTCATTCTTTATACCGTCATAGTGTCATACTAGTTGTTACGAGTATACTACTATCTCTTTATCAACCAGTGTACAGTGCGGTAGTTCACGGCTGTGGCTACCTCTGTGTCGGCAGTCGGCAGGCAGTCCGTCCATCCATAATTGTATTATAATATATACCACCTAACCGTGTTTTTTTTTTCATTCTTTATACCGTCATAGTCAGTCATACTAGTTGTTACGAGTATACTACTATCTCTTTATCAACCAGTGTACAGTGCGGTAGTTCACGGCTGTGGCTACCTCTGTGTCGGCAGTCGGCAGGCAGTCCGTCCATCCATAATTGTATTATAATATATACCACCTAACCGTGGTTTTTTTTTCATTCTTTATACCGTCATAGTGTCATACTAGTTGTTACGAGTATACTACTATCTCTTTATCAACCAGTGTACAGTGCGGTAGTTCACGGCTGTGGCTACCTCTGTGTCGGCAGTCGGCAGGCAGTCCGTCCATCCATAATTGTATTATAATATATACCACCTAACCGTGGTTTTTTTTTCATTCTTTATACCGTCATAGTGTCATACTAGTTGTTACGAGTATACTACTATCTCTTTATCAACCAGTGTACAGTGCGGTAGTTCACGGCTGTGGCTACCTCTGTGTCGGCAGTCGGCAGGCAGTCCGTCCATCCATAATTGTATTATAATATATACCACCTAACCGTGGTTTTTTTTTCATTCTTTATACCGTCATAGTCAGTCATACTAGTTGTTACGAGTATACTACTATCTCTTTATCAACCAGTGTACAGTGCGGTAGTTCACGGCTGTGGCTACCTCTGTGTCGGCAGTCGGCAGGCAGTCCGTCCATCCATAATTGTATTATAATATATACCACCTAACCGTGGTTTTTTTTTCATTCTTTATACCGTCATAGTGTCATACTAGTTGTTACGAGTATACTACTATCTCTTTATCAACCAGTGTACAGTGCGGTAGTTCACGGCTGTGGCTACCTCTGTGTCGGCAGTCGGCAGGCAGTCCGTCCATCCATAATTGTATTATAATATATACCACCTAACCGTGGTTTTTTTTTCATTCTTTATACCGTCATAGTCAGTCATACTAGTTGTTACGAGTATACTACTATCTCTTTATCAACCAGTGTACAGTGCGGTAGTTCACGGCTGTGGCTACCTCTGTGTCGGAACTCGGCAGGCAGTCCGTCCATCCATAATTGTATTACAATATATACCACCTAACCGTGGTTTTTTTTTCATTCTTTATACCGTCATAGTCAGTCATACTAGTTGTTACGAGTATACTACTATCTCTTTATCAACCAGTGTACAGTGCGGTAGTTCACGGCTGTGGCTACCTCTGTGTCGGCACTCGGCAGGCAGTCCGTCCATCCATAATTGTATTACAATATATACCACCTAACCGTGGTTTTTTTATACCACCTAACCGTGGCAGTCCGTCCATAATTGTATACTAGTATCCAATCCATCCATCTCCATTGTTTACCTGAGGTGCCTTTTAGTTCTGCCTATAAAATATGGAGAACAAAAAAGTTGAGGTTCCAAAATTAGGGAAAGATCAAGATCCACTTCCACCTCGTGCTGAAGCTGCTGCCACTAGTCATGGCCGAGACGATGAAATGCCAGCAACGTCGTCTGCCAAGGCCGATGCCCAATGTCATAGTACAGAGCATGTCAAATCCAAAACACCAAATATCAGTAAAAAGCCTCTTTTTTTCTTTGCGTCATGTGCTGTTTGGGGAGGGTTTTTTGGAAGGGACATCCTGCGTGACACTGCAGTGCCTCTCCTAGATGGGCCCGGTGTTTGTGTCGGCCACTAGGGTCGCTAATCTTACTCACACAGCTACCTCATTGCGCCTCTTTTTTTCTTTGCGTCATGTGCTGTTTGGGGAGGGTTTTTTGGAAGGGACATCCTGCGTGACACTGCAGTGCCACTCCTAGATGGGCCCGGTGTTTGTGTCGGCCACTAGGGTCGCTTATCTTACTCACACAGCGACCTCGGTGCAAATTTTAGGACTAAAAATAATATTGTGAGGTGTGAGGTATTCAGAATAGACTGAAAATGAGTGTAAATTATGGTTTTTGAGGTTAATAATACTTTGGGATCAAAATGACCCCCAAATTCTATGATTTAAGCTGTTTTTTAGTGTTTTTTGAAAAAAACACCCGAATCCAAAACACACCCGAATCCGACAAAAATAATTCGGTGAGGTTTTGCCAAAACGCGTTCGAACCCAAAACACGGCCGCGGAACCGAACCCAAAACCAAAACACAAAACCCGAAAAATTTCAGGCGCTCATCTCTAATTATAACTAGAAGTTGTGATATTGCAATATACTGTAGATATTCTTTGCTTAATATCTACATTCTTCAAAATCATCAATATGGGAAATTACCAGAGACATGGGATGTGAATAGACATAAAGATACATATCTATATACATAAATGCGCAGACCCTCACTCACTCACTCACTCACTCACTCACTCACTCACTCACTCACTCCTAATTCTCTTACTTTCCAATATGTTAGGAAGCTGAAATTTAACAAAGGTATTCTTCAGGTGGGAAATAGGAAAACTACTTACTTTTAATTTTAATAAACCTCCCCTAAGGGGATGAACAGAGGGTTGACATAATGACGTCATCACTGATGCATGGCTTGTGTTCCGTGAACGATAATGCCCAAACAGAAAATCGGATTAAAAGTTGGATTGCATCTCCAGTGTGTAGAATTTCATAAACTACAAAAATGGTTCTGTCACATTTTACCGCATCTGCTATAGGTGCTCCTCGGGTAACACCAAGAACCATGGATTAATATTGATTTACATTAAGACGTCTCAAATGTACATCTCTATAGATTTACCAAATTTTTAACACTCATTTATATCTACAACTGTGAAAATCAGAAACTCCCGTGCGAAGAATAGGTAGAACAGCTAGTCTTACATATGTGTATTAGGGAGATGTGTGAGTAGAATTAGACACAAATGTAAGAGGATGTGGTCTACTTTCATCTCTATGCTTTTATTAACTTATATAAATGTCCTTTACATACAAGTTCATTGTAAGGTTAATTCATAAGGACATATTTAAAACACTAAATCTGTGTATAAAAAGACTGAGTTCCCTTGCTGCTATGGGTCATCCATGATTTTCCAACTGATTTTATTGACCTTGGATATTTAACCTTTGTATATAGACAGAATGGCAGCTGTAATTGCACTAAATGATTTAAACTACTTTGTACTGTAACAAACCACTGTTAATGCAGGTTATATAAAATAGTATTTTCTGTCTATCAGGAGGCTGAGCTTGGCTCCCAAAATGACTTTCATGAGGTAGCATAAGCAGAAAAAGAGCATTTCCATAAAGATGAAGAAAACACAACAAGGCATTTGTCGAAGCCTCTGTAATCTATAATCTGTATCAATATCAGACATTCAACTTTTTGAAGCTCAAGTGGCTAAAACAATTATGGAAAATAACAACTATTATTTTTCATTTTACAATTTTTGGTCAAAAGATTTCAACAGTCAGATAAGAAACTTATGACTAGCTATACAAAGAGGCAGCTTTTGTAGTCCACTGATTATGAGTGGGAATGACTCAGAAATTTAAAATGGCAATTAAATGCAAATCACAGCATGACTGGTACATAATACTATTCCCAATTTAAATATCCAAGTCAAACCTTCAGTTTGCAAAAGTTGCTTCATAAACCTAGTCCCTAGAATCAAAGTCCACAAAAATAATCTTTTCTTCCAGAGCAATGTGACAACCTGGGACGGGGAAAAAAATTAGGGGTCACTGGATCCTAATTAAAGATAAGCAGGAACATCCTATTCCGAGCCCAGATCCGAGTCCGGCTCAGGACTTCCTGCCAGACTCAGAAACCAGAACGAGGCAAAATGCCATCTTCCCGCTGTTGGATTCCCGCGGGTTTTGGATCCCATATAAACAGCCACGTGTCACTGCCATTTTCACTCTGAAATTGGAGTGAGGGAGACAAACCTCTGTCTCTCTCTGTGGGTGGTGGCTTCGGGTGGGGTTCGTGTGTGCTCTGTAAGGATGCTGCTGCAGTCACTGTGGTGTACCTGTGCTGTGTTAGGGGTGCTGTCCTGGTTGTCACTGGTGTTTCATGTGCTGTTACGGCCGGGTGCAGCAGCTGTACATGCGTGTTGCTGTCCTGGCTGTCACTGTGTTGTACAGGGTGCAGGGGCACTGTCCTCTTCCTGAATGTTATAAAATATAAGGGTGCTGCTAGCCCTGTATGTTGTAAATATTCAGGGGTGCAGTTGTTACAAATTAAAAGCACACTGCTCCTGTATGCTGTAAAATATAAGGGTGCTGTTGGCCCTGTATGTTGTAAATATTCAGGGGTGCAGTTGTTAAAAAGTAACAGCACGCTGCTCCGGTATGCTGTAAAATACTGGGGTGCTGCTGTTCAAATAACATTAAACTATAAAAATTCAGGGGTGCATTTGTTTAAAATTAAAATCACACTGCTCCTCTATGCTGTAAAATACAGGGGTGCTGCTGGCCCTGTATGTTGTAAAAACTCAGGGGTGCAGTTGTTAAAAATTAAAAACACACTGCTGTATGCTGTAAAATATAGGGGTGTTGCTGTTCAAACAACATTACACTGGCCCTGTATGCTACAAAAATTCAGGGGTGCAGTGATAATCAATGTGCACTGGCCCTGTCTTATATGCTGTAAAATCACAGGGGTATTGTGAAAATACAGAGGTGCTGGCACTGTCTGCAGTTGCAATGTCTAGAACTGACTTTCACAACACTGTATTGGAAGAGGAGGCTTCTACCACCATTTGCATGCCCCCTGCAAGTCTGGACAACAGGTGTCAAGCCATCTGTTGCCTTTGTCAATCCATAATATGTAGGAGTAAAGATGTTAACCACCTAGGAACATCCTCCCTTATATGTCACCTGCAGCGTATTCATCATAAGTCATTGTCAAGTTCAGAAACTTTGGGTAATAGCGTAAGCAGTCCACTGACACCTAAATGATGTGGTCCATTTGTTTGAATATTATTTTTCTGTGAGGAAGCAGATGTAAACACTGAAGGGGGGTGTGGTCGGAGAGACTAACCAGCCAAACGTGTAATGGCGGCCGTGGCACTGAAGGGGTTAACCCCTAGTGCCCGGCGCCATTAGGAGGACAATGGGCACTTGGCGCCACTTTTAAACTGTGCACTGGTGCTAGTCGCCATCTTTAAATGTATTGTGGGTGCTAGGCACCGGGTATTTAAAATATGTTTAATAATGTGTCATATGTTATATCGCTGCTCAGTGCACAGTTGGAGAATGATGAACTGATGGACAGGGCACTTATGAGGAAAGTACAAGGTATTTTGGGGGTAATTCCAAGTTGCTCGCAGCAGGAATTAAGTTCGCAATTGGGCAAAACCATGTGCACTGCAGGGGAGGCAGATTTAACATGTGCAGAGAGAGTTAGATTTGGGTGGGTTATTTTATTTCTGTGCAGGGTAAATCCTGGCTGCTTTATTTTTACACTGCAAATTAGATTGCAGATTGAACACACCCCACCCAAATCTAACTCTCTCTGCACATGTTAAATCTGCCTCCCCTGCAGTGCACATGGTTTTGCCCAGTTGCTAACTAAATTCCTGCTGCGATCAACTTGGAATTACCGCCTTTGTTTCTAAAAAGGCCTAGAAAATAGTTTGTGAGACACTTTTTGCATAGGAAGTCGTATGGTAATTGTCCTAGCTGGTGACTTGCTATGTACAAGTAAGTGTCAATTAGCCGGCCTCTTGGTGGCCAAACATTTTTGAAATGCAAATGAAGGTGGAAGGAAGACTGTTTGCTGTATTGCAGCCTTTCCTGTTGTAATCCCAAACACTAGGTTTGCATGGAGCTGTGAATGAGACAGAAACATTTGTATTTTGAAGTTATGTGATAAATTTATCAATAGTGAATGTTAAACTGATACCAAACGTTGTCTGTGTGACAGGAAGGATATTGCTTCATGCACTTATCTCCTTTTGAAATGCAATTTATTTATTTGTATTTTGTAAGATATCCTGATTGGATAGAATGGACTCAGGGAGGGGACATGACCCCCTGTGGTACTGTGTGGAAAATTGACATAAAAAGGAGGCCTGTGAGCATCCAGTGTGTATTATACCAACTACTTTCTGCTGTGAACATCTTGCTGTATTGCTCAGCATTTTTGAAGGCTGTATTTGGGCAAATAAAGATCTGCTGCCTAAAGACGATGCTTCTTCTTGTGACCTGCAGGCTTATGCAAAACATAGCCCCGTTCTCCGGTTGTCCCGGGAGCACCTCAACGTCTCCAAGTTCCGCTTTCCGCCAGCTACCAGTAGAGGACTAGTGGGGATTCGTCCATACCACACAGGTGTGGTAAGGCAGCGTGTCGGCACATACAGAGCAGAACCGTGGTTCCAAATGCCACGGCAGGTTAGGAGTTTGGTGGTGGCAGCATAAACCCGCCCACAGCACAGTGGGTGGAGTCATTAACAGGTGGTTACTGATGGTAATCGGGAATCCCCTATGTGTCCATGTCCCGTGTGAACTGAACATCAAATCTGTGTACTGGGGATGGTACACGAAAGTGGTGAGGTCTTTTGTACGGAACCGTCCGGTCACAGGGGGATCAGAGGATGAGGACATCTTGCCACTGTGGAGCCTGTTTGTGCAAGCAGAGATTAATAACTTCTGTTTTGGTGGGGGCCAAAAACAAACCAATTATTTCACTCACAGTCATGTGGCAGACAATGTCGCTGAAATGATTGGTTTGTTAAAGTGTGCATGTCCTTTTTATACAACATAAGGGTGGGGGGCCCCAAGGAAAATTCCATCTTGCACATTTTTTCTTTGCCACATCATTCTAGGGGTGCTGCTCTATATGGGGTGCTGCCCCTCTGCCCTATCAGTCCAGAGGTGCTGCCCCACTGCCGTTTAAGTCCAGGGGTGCTGTTACCTGTCTTCTTTGCTGTGTAATTCTTCAGGGGTGCTGTCTATGCTGTATAAATCCAGGAGTGCAGCTGTACTTTATCCTAGGTTTAAATAAAAGCCTAGAGCAGATATGAAACAAGCTCCAACATCACAAACAGATTTTTGAAAACTAGCCGCAAAGGTAGAAATGGAAATTGACAGTGTTTTTAAATAAAGTGGGGAGACACCACATTTGTGGCCAAAGTCAGTGTGACTCAGAAGAGACTAAATCATACTCCAGCGCAACTGCGGGAGAGGTAAAGTGATGTTTTCTGCCGGAGCATTAGAGAGAGAGGTACTTTCAATTATTTCTTGTTAGGGACTCACTCATATGAATGACTCCAATTAGTCAACCTTAATTTTAATTTATTATTGATGTTCCACATTTTGGGATTATTTATTTAGAAGATGCGCATTTGTTCTACAGGGATCTTCTTTTCCTAAGGGCTGCGTAGGGTTATCGCAAGACCTCATGGTATTAAAAGAACAGAGTTTCAGTGATCTTGCATTGCATTAGCTTTCCATTACACTGCAGCACTAGATGGGCCAGGAGCTCCTATGAGGCACAAACAGTTACTGAATAAGGCCCAGTATGGAGTCTCATGGTTGCTTACAGCCAGGAAGATGTCTGGCTTGCCAGGCTGAGGTATGCTGTGGGCACGGAGGTTAGTATTGCTTCCTTACTCAGTACTACTTGTAGATTGAAATGAGTTTGGACTGTAGAGTGGTAGCTCCCCTATGACAGGGGCTCAATAAAAAAAATGTACTGCACACTTTGCACAGTCATGCTTAGAACTTAATATGGATAAAATAAACAAGACGCACAGGTATCTTCACATGCATGTAACTTGGACACGCAGGTATGCTCACATGCGTAAAACTGGGAGCTGTGAAACAAATAAATAAGGCATCTACACCAGTTTATTTGCATCCCAGCATTAAATCTGAGATTATCTTAATCCCTGAAAATGGAGAAGGAGGCTTTAGCCCCTAGTTTTTCAGTTTGTTCAGTAATGTGGTGATTAATAATTAAATATTTGTTTGGTTGAAGTCCTTTCTGTTCCTCACCAATATAGGAGTGGAGGTGAAAGCCTGTGTGTTGTTCCTGATTACATGTGCCTCTCTAATTTTTAATCACCTTCTTGACACTGTCCTATTGCCTCTTCTCATAATGTGAAAAGTCATCAAATATGGAGGTGATATGTTTGTAGCTAGCTATGATTCGGAGAACTTGGCAAGCTTTTTGTCCCAGGAGGACCACCTGTCGCTGAAATGATGGGTTTATTAAACTGTGCATGTCCTTTTTAATCAACACAAGGGTGGGTGGGATGGCTCAAGACAATTCCATCTTGCACCTTTTGTTTCATTGCATTATGTGCTCTTTGGGGCCTAGTTTTTAAACTGCCATCCTATCTGCCACTGCAGTACCACTCCTAGATGGGTCAGGTGTTTGTGCCGACCACTTGTGTTGCTCAGCTTAGTCATCTCGCTACCTCGTTGCATCACTTTTTTTTTTTTTTGCATTATGTGCTCTTTGGGGTCTAGTTTTAAAAGTGACATCCTGTCTGCCACTGCAGTGCCACTCTTAGATGGGCCAGGTATTTGTGCCGCCCACTTGTGTCGCTTAGCTTAGTCATCCAGCTACCTCGGTGCGACCTTTTGGCCTAAAAACAATAGTGTGAGTTGTTCAGAATAGACTGGATATGAGTGGAAATGAATGTTATTGAAATCCACGCAAGTACAGGGAGAAAATACAAACTCCACACAGTTAGCGCTATTTCCACAGAGTCGGATCCGCATGGCTAAAAGCTCAACCCCCAGATAAATTACTGGAGATTCTAGAAACTGCTGAAAGTCCTCCATCTACAGATCGTAGTAATTGAGCAGGGCAATCTGGAATCAGAAGCTGCTTCAAGTACCTTGTGCCATGGTTATATAGTGTTTTTAAAGTCAGCAAGCCAATCTTGAAGATGATTCACCATCTTAAAGGCAGTTAGTGGAGTGTTATGTGGCTAGAATAGGGCTGGTTGGTTAACAGCCTGGCAGCTGCATTTTGTACCTGCTGTAAGCGGTGCAATTTTTTTTCTGGGGGACCAAGGTAGAGGGCATTGCAGTAGTCTAATCGAGATGATACAAATGCATGTATGACTTTTGGCAGATTTTCAGAGGGAATTAAGTGCATGGTTCTGGCTATGTTCATCAGATGAAAAAAATAGGTGTGATTGTGGTTGATATCTTAAGTTTAAGTGTAAAGCCACAATCCAGGACAACACCAAGATTATGCACATGAACAGTGGTTTGTAATTCTGATTCTCCAAGCAGAAATCCAGTTGGTTGGCTATGCTGCAGACTTGTCCTTTGATGATGAGGTCCTATCACCAGGACCTTGTCACAACTGTGGTTTTTGTGAACCCAGCATGTATGTGAAGTCCATGTGGGTAACTGGAGGACTAAGTATATAGTTGGCTGGTCTGTGGGAATCAGTGAGATGAAGTAGTAAGGAGCAATCCCTGACTGGGGGGTCGAACCCAGGCCTAGGCTGAGGGAGCCATATTCTGACCACTGGACCACCAGGGACTTGATGTTGATAGCAGGATGGTGAATGTATTGGTGAGAATGAACTGGATATACTGTCACAGGAGTGGGTGTTTGTGTACTCAAGGTTACTATGAAATAGGTTCTCTGGAGATGAGGAGAGCTGAAGATGTTGAACCGTACTGGTTACCGGTGAGACTGAAAACTGAGCTGGTTACTGGTAAAACTGAGAACTGCACTGTGAACCGGGCTGGGTACCGGTATAACTGGAACGCGACTGTAATCCAGGCTGGTACCAGATATAACTGGAAACGCAACTGTATGTAGCACAATGACTGTGGCTGTGACTTTAAGACAAGGCTGAAGAAGAACTGAAGACTATAGCTGTGACTTTAAGACAAGGCTGAAGAAGAACTTAAGACTGTAGCTGTGACTTTAAGATAAAGCTGAAGAATACTGCAGCTGTGTCTTTAAGAAGAGACGGAAGAATACTGCGACTGTGTCTTTAAGACGAGACTGAAGAATACTGCGACTGTGTCTTTAAGATGAGACTGAAGAATACTGTGGCTGTGTCTTTAAGATGAGACTGAAGAATACTGTGGCTGTGTCTTTAAGATTAGACTGAAGAATACTGTGGCAGTGTTTTTAAGATGAGACTGATGAATACTGCGGCTGTGGTTTTAAGACGAGACTGATATTGGATATAACTGATAATACAACTGTAATCCAGACTGGATAGCGAAAGAGCAGAGTTTTACAGGAACCAAAGTAAAAGTGTTACCTTTTAGGGAGCTCAGCTATGAAGCTCACACAGGGCTGTGTGACACAAGGAACTGGAAGATTCTGTAACATAAGTCTATTTACTTATACTTCCAGGTTCTTGGTGATTGGTAAACAGAGTCAGGTGATCCAGAGAGTCTCCGGCTGGCACAGGATTGGATAACTCCCGGTCAGGTGTTTAGCCCCCTTCACGTGAGTACTCCAGGTTAGGCTCTGATGTGGAGTGAGGCCTAGCAAGCCAAAAAAACACTGAAGCCTGAACTTCTACAAATGAACAGAGGATGCTGACTTTTAGGCTAAACTCCAGATTGCTGAGCACAGTGGAGAATGTATCTGGTGACCACTGGAGTCAGAGAGGCATATAGTATAATGACAACAATGATTGCTGTGTAGGCACAGCATAGAGAGACTTGCTGAATTCACACAGAAGGTTAATCACCACAGGTGGAGCTTGTTAACTCTCATCTTCCAGGCAGAGAACTTAGCACTCAGGAAATTCAAGGTACTGGCAAGCTGTTTATCCCAGTGAGCAGAAAAGAAGCAGGATCCAGGACAGATGGCAGAGGTAAGTCACCAAATATGAGAACTACAGTCAGGATCGTGACAGACCTCTGTTTTTATGAGGATTCAGTCACAGCCAACTGACACTCATCCACTTCTAAAGCTCAGCTAGACAGCTATATGAGGTTGTTAATGGGTTCTCAGTACCCAGAGCAAAGAACAGTTGTGTATCATCTGAATAGCAGTGGTAGACAATGCCATGGTGTCTGATTATTTCACCCAGTCTTAGCATGTGTACTGCAAAAAGCATGGAGGATAGTATAGAATTATGTGGGACACCATATGGCAGTGGCACTGGTTATGATGAGTGTACTCCAGATGAAACTCTCTGCGATTTTCCAGTGAAAAATTATTTGAACCAGCTAAGGACTGTGCTGTCCAGTCCACAGAAATTTTTCAGGCTCTCAGTTAGAATCCATGGTCCACGGTATCAAATGCTGCAGAGAGATCCAAAAGGATTAAGATTGAACTTTCACCTCTGTCTCTTGTCATCCAAAGATCATTTAACAGACACGCCAGGGCTTGTTCAGTGCTGTGTCTTCTCCTGAATCCTGACTTGCAACCACTTTCTCAATAACCTTTTCAAGAAAAGGAAGGTTTGAAACAGGTCTGTAGTTGGTCATGCATCAGGATCTGAATTAGTTTTTTTAAAGAAGAGTTCTAACAATTACTGCCTTTATGGGTTCAGGAAAAGTTCCTGTCTGCAGAGAGCATTGAACTATTTTAGCAAATACAGGGCCAAATAAGTATAAATAATCAATAAGTAAGTAATGATCGGGAGTAATACCATAAGTAAATATCATATAGAAACATCATAGAAAATAAACAGTATTGGTCAAAAGGTACATTGGGAAAAAGAAAAAAAAAACACTGGAAAAGTGCAACATTGCATGAATACATTTTAAAGTAATAATACTAAGAGTATGCACAATTACATGTATCATGAGTATATCATCATCTATTATGCCAAAAAGCTATAATAGTAAAGTATAGTACACAGTAGTAACACTAATATGGTGTAATAGTGACTGCTGCTGCGTGTCATGTACCAAGTAGTGAATGACATGTGAGCAGACCACAACTTACACCTGTGGGTGGAGAAAAAAGTGGCAGATTTACATCTTTTTTTAATATGCTAGATGAGGTTGACAACTGAGGTAGTGATGGGTTCACACTGATAGAGCAAGACAGGGTCGGATTAAGCCTTTGGGGGGGCCTGGGGTACATAAGATAGGGGGGGGCCTCTTGTCAGGACCATTCCCCTGGTTATGTCTGTTGTGTGTGTCCTCACCCCGCAACAGCAATTCCCTGTAGCCACACCCAGAGCCAGATTTAGACCGTCAGTTTGGGTCCCCCCTCCCCCAACTGCATGCAGTTTCACACACGCACAATGTCCCCATAGCAATACAAACATATTGACCCCATAATCTCACACACACACACACACACACACACACACACACACACACACACACACACACTGCCCTCATAGCTCCACACACACATGCACACAAACTGCCTTACTGACACAGACACCTCTTATTGACATGAATACCTCTTACTGACAGATACCACTTACTGACAGACACATCTTAGATGGGAACACTGATACACACACACTTAATGATAAAGACACCGCTTACTGACACACACTTAACTACACGGACACCTCATACTGACACAAACACACTTAATGAGAGACAACCTTACTGACACAGAAAACACTTGCTGACAGATACGCCTTACTGACACATACACCACTTATTGGCACATACATACTGACAGCCACCACTTACTGATACAAACATTTACTGACACTCCTTACTGACACAAACACTTCCTGAAACACACACTTATTGACACAGATTCCACTTACTGACATATATCACTTACTGACACTATTATTGGCACATTATCATACATACTTACAGACAACCCTTACTGACTCAAATAAAACTTACTAACACAGATACCCCTTACTTACTGACACACACACACACACACACACACACACACAGACACAGTTTTACCCAAGTTCGAGCAACGTTTTTCAGTCGCTCGAGTGTTCGTAGTATGATTGAAAGGAAGTGGGTGTATCTGGGCGGCAACTCAGCGTTTTCCGGGAGTGTGCTAAAAAACGCAGGCGTGCCAGGCAAAAATGCAGGAGTGGCTGGAGAAACGGGGGAGTGGCTGGCCGAATGCAGGGCATGTTTGTGACGTCAAACCAGGAACTAAACAGACTGCAGTCATCGCAAGATAGGAGTAGGTCTGGAGCTTCTCAGAAACGGCATGAAATTTTTCAAGTGCAGTTCTGCTAACCTTTCGTTCGCACTTCTGCTAAGCTAAGATACACTCCGAGAGGGCGGCGGCTTAGCGTTTGCACTGCTGTTAAAAGCAGCTAGCGAGCGATCAACTCGGAATGAAGGCCACTGTGTGGTGTTGGCGCTCACCTCTCCCAAGTCCAGACTATCTTGACCTTTGCCACTTTTTATCAGCCGGAGTCAGAGGTCTGTTAATACTCTGGCTCCACTTTAGTCCGCTGTGCTTGGTCTGTCTCGCCAGGATCAGATACTGTGGGAGGAGGCGTGGTCTGCTACTGCTGTACAGTAGCTGTGTAACCCTTCTTGCAGCCACTCAGCATGACTGCAGTGTGCAGGCAGCAGGGGGCAGATGTGTCAGAAGCAGAACAGCTCCAACCAGGGGCCCCCTGAGATTAGAGGGCCCGTGGTACTGAGCCCCTGTGACACCCCCTTAATCCGGCTCTGGAGCAAGATCAATGAGCGTGTCAGATAAATAAGGTAATTGTTGTGAAAAAAGTGAGGGTGAAATTCTCACATTTAATGCTGCTTGCTGCGGTATATGTAAATACATAGAGAACAACAGGTGAGTGATATAATGTATGTCATTCCTCATAGATGGAAGAGAGTGGGGGACCTAGTGCTAGTATAATGCTATTGTCTATAGAACCATGATCAATCAATAGGTAATGATTCCTATAGCTGCATTGCTGGTAAGTATCCTCATAGCAGAAATGCTTTCGCAATCACACTATATTGTCACTTCACAATTTAATTCCTCTCTACGTTTTGCTTAGTGAAAAATGAAAGAAACGTTACATTTTGAAGCTAAAACTATTCCATCTCAACCTCTAGAGACACATATGCTCCATATTAAAGGTAGTGATGGGCGGGTTCGGTTCCTCGGAATCCGAACCCCCCCCGAACTTCACCCATTTTACATGGTTCCGAGGCGGACTCGAATCTTCCCGCCTTGCTCGGTTAACCCGAGCGCGCCCGAACGTCATCATCCCGCTGTCGGATTCTCGCGAGATTCATATTCTATATAAGGTGCCGCGCGTCACCGCCATTTTTCACTCATGCATTGGAGATGATAGTGAGAGGACGTGGCTGGCGTTCTCTCAGTTTCTGTGTTCAGTGTGCTGCAAATATCTGTGCTCAGTGTGCTGCAAATATCTGTGCTCAGTGTGCTGCAAATATCTGTGCTCAGTGTGCTGCAAATATCTACGTTCTCTGCCTGAAAAACGCTCCATATCTGTGCTCAGTGTGCTGCAAATATCTGTGCTCAGTGTGCTTTATTGTGGGGACTGGGGACCACCAGTATTATATAGTAGGAGGACAGTGCAGAGTTTTGCTGAATAGTGACCACCAGTATTATACGTTCTCTGCCTGAAAAACGCTCCATGTCTGTGCTGCATTATAGTATATAGTAGGAGGACAGTGCAGAATTTTGCTGACCAGTGACCACCAGAATTATATCAGTACGGTACAGTAGGCCACTGCTCTACCTACCTCTGTATCGTCAAGTATACTATCCATCCATACCTGTGGTGCATTTAAGTTTTTGTGCGCAGTATATATATAGTACTAGGACAGTGCATAGTTTTGCTGACCACCAGTATATAATATATAGCAGTACGGTACAGTAGGCTACTGCTCTACCTACCTCTGTGTATTCAAGTATACTATCCATCCATACCTGTGGTGCATTTAAGTTTTTGTGCACAGTATAGATATAGTAGTAGGACAGTGCATAATTTTGCTGACCACCAGTATATAATATATATAGCAGTACGGTACAGTAGGCCACTGCTCTACCTACCTCTGTGTCGTCAAGTATACTATCCATCCATACCTGTGGTGCATTTAAGTTTTTGTGCGCAGTATATATATAGTAGTAGGACAGTGCATAATTTTGCTGACCACCAGTATATAATATATAGCAGTACAGTACAGTAGGCCACTGCTCTACCGACCTCTGTGTCATCAAGTATACTATCCATCCATACCTGTGGTGCATTTAAGTTTTTGTGCGCAGTATATATATATATATAGTAGTAGGACAGTGTATAATTTTGCTGACCACCAGTATATAATATATAGCAGTACGGTACAGTAGGCCACTGCTCTACCTACCTCTGTGTCGTCAAGTATACTATCCATCCATACCTGTGGTGCATTTAAGTTTTTGTGCGCAGTATATATATAGTAGTAGGACAGTGCATCATTTTGCTGACCACCAGTATATAATATATAGCAGTACGGTACAGTAGGCCACTGCTCTACCTACCTCTGTGTCATCAAGTATACTATCCACCCATACCTGTGGTGCATTTAAGTTTTTGTGTGCAGTATATATATAGTAGTAGGACAGTGCATAATTTTGCTGACCACCAGTATATAATATATAGCTGTACGGTACAGTAGGCCACTGCTCTACCTACCTCTGTGTCGTCAAGTATACAATCCATCCATACCTGTGGTGCATTTAAGTTTTTGTGCGCAGTATATATACAGTAGTAGGACAGTGCATAATTTTGCTGACCACCAGTATATAATATATAGCAGTACGGTACAGTAGGCCACTGCTCTACCTACCTCTGTGTCGTCAAGTATACTATCCATCCATACCTGTGGTGCATTTAAGTTTTTGTGCGCAGTATATATATATAGTAGTAGGACAGTGCATAATTTTGCTGACCACCAGTATATAATATATAGCAGTACGGTACAGTAGGCCACTGCTCTACCTACCTATGGGTCGTCAAGTATACTATCCATCCATACCTGTGGTGCATTTAAGTTTTTGTGCGCAGTATATATACAGTAGTAGGACAGTACATAATTTTGCTGACCACCAGTATACAATATATAGCAGTACGGTACAGTAGGCCACTGCTCTACCTACCTCTGTGTCGTCAAGTATACTATCCATCCATACCTGTGGTGCATTTAAGTTTTTGTGCGAAGTATTTATAGTAGTAGGCCATTGCTATTGATATATTACTTGCTATATAATTCCACACATTAAAAAATGGAGAACAAAAATGTGGAGGGTAAAATAGGGAAAGATCAAGATCCACTTCCACCTCGTGCTGAAGCTGCTGCCACTAGTCATGGCCGAGACGATGAAATTCCAACAACATTGTCTGCCAAAGCCGATGCCCAATGCCATAGTAGAGAGCATGTAAAATCCAAAAAACAAAAGTTCAGTAGAATTACCCAAAAATCTAAATTAAAAGCGTCTGAGGAGAAGCGTAAACTTGCCAATATGCCATTTACGACACGGAGTGGCAAGGAACGGCTGAGGCCCTGTCCTATGTTCATGGCTAGTGGTTCAGCTTCACATGAGGATGGAAGCACTCATCCTCCAGCTAGAAAACTTAAAAGAGTTAAGATGGCAAAAGCACAGCAAAGAACATGTGCGTTCTTCTAAATCACAAATCCCCAAGGAAAGTCCAATTGTGTCGGTTGCGATGCCTGACCTTGCCAACACTGGACAGGAAGAGGTGGCGCCTTCCACCATTTGCACGCCCCCCGCAAGTGCTGGAAGGAGCACCCGCAGTCCAGTTCCTGATAGCCAAATTGAAGATGTCACTGTTGAAGTACACCAGGATGAGGATATGGGTGTTGCTGGCGCTGGGGAGGAAATTGACAAGGAGGATTCTGATGCTGAGGTGCTTTGTTTAAGTCTGGCACCCAGGGAGACACCTGTTGTCCGTGGGACGAATATGGCCATTGACATGCCTGGTCAAATTACAAAAAAAAATCACATCTTCGGTGTGGAATTATTTTAACAGAAATGCGGACAACTGGTGTTAAGCCGTGTGTTGCCTTTGTCAAGCTGTAATAAGTAGGGGTAAGGACGCTAACCACCTAGGAACATCCTACCTTATACGTCACCTGGAGTGCATTCATCAGAAGTCATTGGCAAGTTCAAAAACTTTGTGTGACAGCGGAAGCAGTCCATTGCCAACTAAATCCCTTCCTCTTGTAACCAAGCTCCAGCAAACCACACCACCAACTCCCTCAGTGTCAATTTCCTCCTTAAATAGGGAAGCCAATAGTCCTGCAGGCCATGTCACTATCAAGTCTGACGAGTCCTCTCCTGCCTGGGATTCCTCCGATGCATCCTTGAGTGTAACGCCTACTGCTGCTGGCGCTGCTGTTGTTACTGCTGGGAGTCGATCGTCACCCCAGAGGGGAAGTCGGAAGACCACTTGCACTACTTCCAGTAAGCAATTGACTGTCCAACAGTCCTTTGCAAGGAAGATGAAATATCACAGCAGTTGTCCTGCTGCAAAGCGGATAACTCAGGCCTTGGCAGCCTGGGTGGTGAGAAACTTGTTTCTGGTATCCACCGTTACTTCACAGGGAACTAGAGAATTGATTGAGGTACTGTGTCCCCGGTACCAAATACCATCTAGGTTCCATTTCTCTAGGCAGGCGATACCGAAAATGTACACAGACGTCAGAAAAAGAGTCACCAGTCTCCTAAAAAATGCAGTTGTACCCAATGTCCACTTAACCACGGACATGTGGACAACTGGAGCAGGGCAGACTCAGGACTATATGACTGTGACAGCCCACTGGGTAGATGTATTGCCTCCCGCAGCAAGAACAGCAGCGGCGGCACCAGTAGCAGCATCTCGCAAATGCCTACTCTTTCCGAGGCAGGCTACGCTTTGTATCACCGCTTTCCATAAGAGGCACACAGCTGACAACCTCTTACAGAAACTGAGGAACATCATCGCAGAATGGCTTACCCCAATTGGTCTCTCCTGGGGATTTGTGACATCGGACAATGCCACCAATATTGTGCGTGCATTACATGTGGGCAAATTCCAGCACATCCCATGTTTTGCACATACATTGAATTTGGTGGTGCAGAATTATTTAAAAAATGACAGGTACGTGCAAGAGATGCTGTCGGTGGCCCGAAGAATTGCGGGCCACTTTCGGCATTCAGCCACCGCGTGCCGAAGACTGGAGCACCAGCAAACACTCCTGAACCTGCCCTGCCATCATCTGAAGCAAGAGGTGGTAACGAGGTGGAATTCAACCCTCTATATGCTTCAGAAGATGGAGGTGCAGCAAAAGGCCATTCAAGCCTATACAGCTACCTACGATATAGGCAAAGGAGGGGGAATGCATCTGACTCAAGTGCAGTGGAGAATGATTTCAACGTTGTGCAAGGTTCTGCAACCCTTTGAACTTGCAACACGTGAAATCAGTTCAGACATTGCCAGCCTGAGTCAGGTCATTCCCCTCATCATGCTTTTGCAGAATTAGCTGGAGAGATTGAAGGAGGAGCTAAAACAGAGCGATTCTGCTAGGCATGTGGGACTTGTGGATGGAGCCCTTAATTCGCTTAACCAGGATTCACGGGTGGTTAATCTGTTGAAATCAGAGCACTACATTTTGGCCACCGTACTCGATCCTAGATTTAAAACCTACGTTGTATCTCTCTTTCCGGCAGACACAAGTCTGCAGAGGTTCAAAGACCTGCTGGTGAGAAAATTGTCAAGTCAAGCAGAACGTGACCTGTCAACAGCTCCTCCTTCACATTCTCCCGCAACTGGGGCTGCGAGGAAAAGGCTAAGAATTCCGAGCCCATCCGCTGGCGGGGATGCAGGGCAGTCTGGAGCGAGTGCTGACTTCTGGTCTGGAATGAAGGACCTGCCAATGATTACTGACATGTCGTCTACTGTCACTGCATATGATTCTGTCACCATTGATAGAATGGTGGAGGATTATAAGAGTGACCGCATCCAAGTAGGCACATCAGACAGTCCGTACGTATACTGGCAGGAAAAAGAGGCAATTTGGAGGCCCTTGCACAAACTGGCTTTATTTTACCTAACTTGCCCCCCCCCCCTCCAGTGTGTACTCCGAAAGAGTGTTTAGTGCAGCCGCTCACCTTGTCAGCAATCGGCGTACGAGGTTGCTTCCAGAAAATGTGGAGAAGATGATGTTCATCAAAATTAATTATAATCAATTCCTCCATGGAGACATTCACCAGCAATTGCCTCCAGAAAGTACACAGGGACCTGAGATTGTGGATTCCAGTGGGGATGAATTAATAATCTTTGAGCAGGGGATGTCCACAGTGAAAGGGGTGAGGAATCGGACGATGAGGAGGAGGTGGACATCTTGCCTCTGTAGAGCCAGTTTGTGCAAGGAGAGATTGATTGCTTCTTTTTTGGTGGGGGCCCAAACCAACCAGTCATTTCATTCACAGTCATGTGGCAGACCCTGTCACTGAAATGATGGGTTTGTTAAAGTGTGCATGTCCTGTTTATACAACATAAGGGTAAGTGGGAGGGCCCAAGGACAATTCCATCTTGCACCTCTTTTTTCTTTAATTTTTCTTTGCATCATGTGCTGTTTGGGGACTATTTTTTGAAGTGCCATCCTGTCTGACACTGCAGTGCCACTGCTAGATGGGCCAGGTGTTTGTGTCGGCCACTTGGGTCACTTAGCTTAGTCACACAGCTACCTCATTGCGCCTCTTTTTTTCTTTGCATCATGTGCTGTTTGGGGACTATTTTTTTGAAGTGCCATCCTGTCTGACACTGCAGTGCCACTCCTAGATGGGCCAGGTGTTTGTGTCGGCCACTTGAGTTGCTTAGCTTAATCACACAGCTACCTCATTGCGCCTCTTTTTTTCTTTGCATCATGTGCTGTTTGGGGACTATTTTTTAAATCTGCCATCCTGTCTGACACTGCAGTGCCACTCCTAGATGGGCCAGGTGTTTGTGTCAGCCACTTGGGTCGCTTAGCTTAGTCACACAGCTACCTCATTGCGCCTCTTTTTTTCTTTGCATCATGTGCTGTTTGGGGACTATATTTTTAATCTGCCATCCTGTCTGACACTGCAGTGCCACTCCTAGATGACCAGGTGTTTGTGTCGGCCACTTGGGTCGCTTAGCTTAGTCACACAGCTACCTCATTGCACCTATTTTTTTCTTTGTATCATGTGCTGTTTGGGGACTATTTTTTTGAAGTGCCATCCTGTCTGACACTGCAGTCAGTAGCGGATCTTGCCACGGGCAAGCAGGACTTTTGCCCGGGGCGCCACCTTCCGGAGGGCGCTGGCGCCATCCGGAGGGCACCGCACCGTGGCAAGATCCGCCACTGCTGCCCGCTGTGTCCCCCGTCCGCCTCCGCTACCCGCTGCCATCCCCGTCCGCCTCCTGTGAAGGGAACTAGACGCTATGCGTCTAGTTTCCCTTCGTGGAGAGTAACTTTGCTGAGCGGTGCGCGATGACGCCCCCTGTATTAGGCCACGCCCCTTTTCCTGCCCGGGGCGCAGAGCGCCCTTGAACCGGCCCTGACTGCAGTGCCACTCCTAGATGGGCCAGGTGTTTGTGTCGGCCACTTGGGTCGCTTAGTTTAGTCATCCAGCGACCTCGGTGCAAATTTTAGGACTAAAATAATATTGTGAGGTGTGAGGTGTTCAGAATAAACTGGAAATGAGTGGAAATTATGGTTATTGAGGTTAATAATACTATGGGAACAAAATGACCCCCAAATTCTTTGATTTAAGCTGTTTTTGAGGGGCTTTTGTAAAAAAACACCTGAATCCAAAACACACCCGAATCCGACAAAAAAATTTCAGGGAGGATTTGCCAAAACGAGTCCGAATCCAAAACACGGCCGCGGAACCGAATCCAAAACCAAAACACAAAACCCGAAAAATGTCCGGTGCACATCACTAAATTTTAATTGTTATTGAGTGCAATTTATTAATTTATGATAGTTTAAGCCATCATTCTCTAGCCCATCACATAACTGATAGGGAGACTTAGCAGAGATAAGAGAGAGATAAAGTGTAGAGTGATAAAGGGGGAGATTTGTCAAAGCTTGGAGAAAGATAAAGTGGAGAGAGATAAAGCACCAGCCATTCAGCTCCTATTTGACATTTCACAGGCTGTGTTTCAAAAATTATATTTAAGAGCTGATTGGTTAGTATTTGGGCCCTCATTCTGAGTTGTTCGCTCGTTACCGATTTTCTCTATAATGCGATTAGTCGCTTACTGCGCATGCGCAATGTTCGCAGAGCGCATGCGCTTAGTTATTTTACTCAACAGTTAGGTATTTTACTCACGGCATTACGAGGATTTTTCTTCGTTCTGGTGATCAGAGTGTGATTGACAGGAAGTGGGTGTTTCTGGGTGGAAACTGGCCGTTTTATGGGTGTGTGTGAAAAAACGCTGCCGTTTCTGGGAAAAACGCGGGAGTGGCTGGAGAAACGGGGGAGTGCCTGGGCGAACACTGGGTGTGTTTGTGACGTCAAACCAGGAACGAAACTGACTGAACTGATCGCAGTGGCAGAGTAAGTGTCGAGCTACTCAGAAACTGCTAAGAAATTTCTATTCGCAATTTTGAGAATCTTTCGTTCGCAATTCTGCTAAGCTAAGATTCACTCCCAGTAGGCGGCGGCTTAGCGTGTGCAATGCTGCTAAAAGCAGCTAGCGAGCGAACAACTCAGAATGAGGGCCTTTATCTCTCTTCACTTTATCTCTCTCCAAGATTTGATAAATCGCCCCAAAAGAACCAATCAGCTCCATTTTTCAAACATAGGGGTATATTCAATTGAGGTCCCGTCCATTCCGACATGCATGTATGGATCCGACAAGGGCTATTCAATGCCCATCTCAAATCGACATTAAAAAAGTCGAATTGAGATGAGGGACCAGAGAGGGGGGACAGCCGCGGGCAGAAGGGGGACAGCCGCGAGCAGACGGGGGACAGCAGCGCTGTAGGAGGATGTGGCACAGCCGCCAGACCTCACGGCAGCATCCACCCGGCTCCAGCAAGCGGAACCTCACTTGCTGGAGCTGGGTGGATGCTGCCGGTTCACATACTATTTGACAAGTCAAATTCCCCCATCTGTCAAATAAAAAAGCTGGGGACTGAATAGGTCGGAACCCCTTCCGACCTGAGAAAGTAGAAAACTGCTGTCTTTTCGACAAGACGGCAGTGTCGACCTTAATTGAATATACCCCATAGCCTGTAAAATGTCAGTTCGAAGCGGATTTGTTGGTACTTTATTTCTCTCCAAGCTTTGATACATCTCCCCTTGAATATTTAAGCAGACAAGGTACAGCAACAATCTAATACAATTGATTGTGGTACATTTGCAATAGTTAACTGCAAATGTACTATGGGGGTAATTCCAAGTTGATCGCAGGAGGTTTTTTGATAGCAATTGGGCAAAACCATGTGCACTGCAGGGGAGGCAGATATAACATGTGCAGAGAGAGTTAGATTTGGGTGGGTTATATTGTTTCTGTGCAGGGTAAATACTGGCTGCTTTATTTTTACACTGCAAATTAGATTGCAGATTGAACACACCCCACCCAAATCTAACTCTCTCTGCACATGTTATATCTGCCTCCCCTGCAGTGCACATGGTTTTGCCCAATTGCTAACAAAAATCCTGCTGCGATCAACTTGGAATTACCCCCTATGTATCATGTAGTTAACCAACCAGCCCTCTTCCAGCCACATAACACCCATTCCCTAATCCCTTCACTGGCTGCTTTTAAGATGGAAAACCTATTTCAAGATTGGCTTACTAACTTTCAAAACCCTACATAACCATGGCCCAAGTTATCTGAAGCAGCGTTTGATTTGCAATCAGTGGAGGATTTACCACAAGGCAACCAAAGCAGTTGCTTAGGGCCCTGTTGGTCGCTGTGGGCCCACATACATGGCTGTATAAAGGGCATTTCTGGTGGACCACGAGCTTCACCAAAATTGTCCGAGAGCTGGACTGGCTGAATAGTCTAGTCAGGCTGTCAGTAATTAGACAGCTGTTGGGTGCCAGCTCCAGCGCACACCTGCGTCTCCAGTCCCGCAGTACTTTACATGTGACCAGTCAGGTCTCCCAGAGTACTCTATTACAGTATTTTTTTATTTTATATAACATCCACCTACTTCAATTTCCAATCAGTCGGGGATGCGGGGTGGACAGTGTTATTTTAAGTACAGTGTCTAACATCTACCTGCTACAGTCACGGCTGGTGGGGAGGCACACACTGACTGGTAATATACTGTAGCAATATGCTATAATACTCTATTTTAAGTAATACTGTGTATAGAAGATGGGTGGTCTTCAGTATGCCGGCGGTCGGGCTCCCGGCGACCAGCATACCGGCGCCGGGAGCCCGACAGCCGGCATACCGACACTTATTCTCTCTCGTGGGGGTCCACGACCCCCCTGGAGGGAGAATAAAATAGTGTGGCATGCGTAGCGCGCCACCGTGCCCGTAGCGCGGTGAGCACAGCGAGCCCGCAAGGGGCTCATTTGCGCTTGCCACACTGTCGGTAAGCCGGCGGCTGGCCTCCCGGCGCCGGTATGCTGGTCGCCGGGAGGCCGGGCGCCGGTATGCTGGTCGCCGGGAGGCCGGCCGCCGGCAGATCGTAGTGAACCCTAGAAGATGACTGCTACAATCAATGGGGCACTGATATATAATCAGAACAGTCACACTGACTTAGGAGTGCAATAATGGGCATTATAAGGGATGGGGGACCTGCTAGGCTGCTACAATCAGTAGAGGGGGAGAGGCACTCAATAAAATGCAGTCAACACTACTGTATTTGGATGAAATAATAAGTATTATAAGGTATGGGTGCCTGCATTATATATCAGTGCCCACCCCCCAATCCCCTATTTGCAGGTCCCCTATGCCTTATAATACCTATTATTGCACCCTCAGTCAGTGACAATATATCAGTGCCTTTAGTGTGACTCCTTTTAAAAGAGGTCTGACATTTAAGTTAGTGAACTCGCCGGGTCTGGGACTCAAAATCGACAGCAATTAGGTCAACACCACTTAAGTTGAGTGCTGGGCTGGCTGAATACCCTTGGCAGGCTGTCAGTGACTAGATAGCTGCCAGGTGCCACTTGCCTGCACCTGCCTGTGCGCAGTGCCTACAGTGTGATTTTAGGTACACTAGTACAACTACTATCCGCCTGCTATAATCGGATGGGGTGCAGATTGGGGAGTATATACTGACTGAGGGGAGGCACAATGAGTGGGGCCTGTCTGCTACAATTGGTGGGGGGGCACAGTGAGGCTTGTTTGATGAAGGGGGGACCCAAATTGGGGTCTTGCTTAGTGCCCCATGAGGTCTTAATCCGCCTCTGCATACTGCCCCATTCGATTACTACAATATGTAGAGGAAGCTCTTGCAGTACCTAGAATCTCCTGGAATTCATCTAGGGGTCGAGCTTTTAGCCATGTTACTCCAACTCTATGTAACTTCCCTTTATTGTTCGAGGGGCCCCCTCTCTACAATCTAGAAGCAGACTCAAGACTTACCTGTTAACTCAAGCATTTCCTTAATGGGGGTAATTCCAAGTTGATCGCAGCAGGAATTTTGTTAGTAGTTGGGCA
Source organism: Pseudophryne corroboree (assembly GCF_028390025.1). Taxonomy (NCBI): domain Eukaryota; kingdom Metazoa; phylum Chordata; class Amphibia; order Anura; family Myobatrachidae; genus Pseudophryne; species Pseudophryne corroboree. The sequence continues at coordinate 243,058,493 of NC_086453.1, read as the reverse complement.
AAACCATGTGCACTGCAGGGGAGGCAGATTTAACATGTGCAGAGAGAGTTAGATTTGGGTGTGGTGTGTTCAATCTGCAATCTAATTTGCAGTGTAAAAATAAAGCAGTATTTACCCTGCACAGAAATAAAATAACCCACCCAAATCTAACTCTTTCTGCACATGTTATATCTGCCTCCCCTGCAGTGCACATGGTTTAGCCCAACTGCTAACAAAATTCCTGCTGTGAACAACTTGGAATTACCCCCAATGTCCCTTTAGTATCTCCATTCTCTCTGTATTTTATAAATAGCTTTTCTGAATTTCATTGTTTCTTTACTGTATTATGTTCATTCTGCTTAGTGTTTTAAGTCCTATTGGAGAAAGAACACAATAACAGGATTTTAATACCTACCGGTAAATCCTTTTTTCCTAGTCCGTAGAGGATGCTGGGGTCCACTTCAGTACCATGGGGGTATAGATGGTTCCGCATGAGCCATGGGCACTCTTAAGACTTTTCAATGGGTGTGAACTGGCTCCTCCCGCTATGCCCCTCCTCCAGACCTCAGTTATAGGAACTGTGCCCTGGGAGACGGACATTTCGAGGAAAGGATTTACTTTAATACTAATGGTGAGATACATACCAGCTCACACCTCAACCATGCCACACAACATGGCAACAGGCATGAACCAATTACAGCAAACATGCTGAAACTAATAAAACACAACATGTGTAACTCTAATAAACAAAACTGCAGGTAAAGTACGCACTGGGACGGGCACCCAGCATCCTCTATGGACTAGGAGAAAAAGATTTACTGGTAGGTATTAAAATCCTGTTTTCTTATACGTCCTGGAGGATGCTGGTGTCCGCTTCATGACCATGGGGTTTATACCATAGCTCCAGTTCGGGCGGGAGAGTGCGGATGACCCTGCAGCACTGATTGACCGAACTTGAGGTCTTCATCGGCCAAGGTGTCAAACCTGTAGAACTTAGCAAATGTGTTTGACCCTGACCAAGTAGCTGCTTGGCAAAGTTGTAATGCCGAGACCCCCCGGGCAGCAGCCCAGGATGAGACCACCTTCCTAATAGAATGGGCCTTCACCGACGTCGGTAACGGCAATCCAGCCATAGAATGTGCATGATGAATCGTACCTCTGATCCAGCGCGTAATAGTCTGCTTGGACGCAGGACACCCAATCTTGTTGGGAGCATACAGGACAAACAGAGCCTCTGTTTTCCTTATCCTAACTGTTCTAGTGACATAAACCTTCAAAGCTCTAACCATATCTAGAGACTTTGACTCATTGAATGTGTCAGTAACTACTGGCACCACAATAGGTTGGTTTATGTGGAAAGATGAAACCACCTTTGGAAGAAAATGTTGGCGAGTTCTCAACTCTGCCCTATCCTCATAAAAGCCCAGGTAAGGGCTCTTGTGAGACAAGGCCCCCAATTCAGACACCCGCCTTGTGGATGCCAATGCCAAAAGCATCACCACTTTCCAAGTGAGAAACTTCAACTCGATCTCTTGTAGAGGCTCAAACCAATCCGATTGAAGGAACTGCAACACCACATTAAGGTCCCATGGTGCCACTGGAGGCACAAATGGAGGCTGGATGTGCAGAACCCCTTTCACGAAGGTCTGAACCTCTGGAAGAGCGGCCAATTGTTTTTGGAAGAAAATTAACAAGGCCGAAATCTTGACCTTGATTGACCCCAACCGAAGGCCCGCCTCCACATCAGCCTGCAGAAAATGGAGAAAACGTCCAAACTGAAACTCTTCCGTAGGAGCCTTCTTGGATTCACACCAAGACACATAGTTTCTCCAAATATGGTGGTAATGTTTCGACGTTACTCCTTTCCTGGCCTGAATAAGTGTGGGAATGACTTCCTTTGGAATACCCTTTCGGGCTAGGATCCGGCGCTCAACAGCCATGCTGTCAAACGTAGCCGCGGTAAGTCTTGATACACGCACGGCCCCTGCTGCAGCAGGTTCTCGCGAAGAGGAAGAGGCAGAGGATCTTTTATGAGTAACTCCTGAAGATCTGGGTACCAATCCCTCCTTGGCCAGTCTGGGGCAATGAAGATTGCTCGAACCCTTGTTATTTTTATGATTCTGATAACTTTTGGGATCAGCAGAAGTGGAGGGAAGACATACACTGACCGGAATACCCACTGGGTCACTAGCGCATCCACTGCTATTGCTTGAGGGTCTCTCGACCTGGAACAATATTTCTGAAGCTTCTTGTTGCGACGAGATGCCATCATGTCTACTTGAGGAACTCCCCAAAGACTTATCACCTCTGCAAAGACTTCTTGGTGGAGGCGCCACTCTCCTGGATGGAGATCGTGTCTGCTGAGGAAGTCTGCTTCCCAGTTGTCTACTCCCGGAATGAAAATTGCCGACAGAGCCGTTACATGTCTTTCTGCCCAGAGGAGGATTTTAGTCACCTCTGCCATCGCTGCTCTGCTTACGTTCTGCCCTGCCAGTTTATGTACACGACTGCTGTGACATTGTCCAACTGGATCTGCACGGGATGATCTTGAAGAAGATGTACCACTTGTTGAAGGCCATTGTAAATGGCTCTCAATTCCAGTACGTTTATGTGAAGGCAGGTTTCCTGACTTGACCATTTTCCTTGGAAGCTTTCTCCCTGAGTGACAGCTCCCCAGCCCCGGAGACTTGCATCCGTGGTTACCAGGACCCAGTCCTGAATCCCGAACCTGCGTCCCTCTAGTAGGTGCGAGCTGTGTAGCCACCATAGGAGCGAAATCCTGGCTTTTGACGACAGGATTATCTTTCGGTGCATGTGTAGGTGGGATCCCGACCACTTGTCAAACAGGTCCCACTGGAATACTCTGGCATGGAACCTGCCAAACTGTATGGCCTTGCAGACCGCTACCATCTTCCCCAACAACCGAATGCACTGATGGATCGACACACTTGATGGTTTCAATATCTGGTTTACCATTTTCTGGATTTCCAGAGCCTTTTCCACCGGAATAAATACTCTCTGAACTTCTGTGTATAGAATCATCCCGAGAAAAGACAATCTTGCCATCGGTTCCTACTGTGACTTTGGAAAATGTATGATCCAACCGTGTTGTTGGTGTATGGACAGGGAGAGCGCAATGTTCTGTAGCAACTGCTCCCTGGATCTCACCTTTATCAGGAGATCATCCAGATAAGGAATTATATTGACTCCTTTTTGAGGAAGGAGGACCATCATCTCCGCCATCACCTTGGTGGATACCCTCGGCGCCGTGGAGAGACCGAAAGGCAACGTCGGGAACTGGTAATGGCAATCCTAAACCGCGAATTTCAGATAAGCCTGGTGAAGATGATAAATGGGAACATGCAGGTAAGCATCCTTTATGTCTACTGACACCATGGATTCGCTCTCCTCCAGACTGGAAATTAATGCCCTGAGTGATTCCATCTTGAACTTGAATCATTTCAAGTAGAGATTCAGATTTTTTAGGTTTAGGATCGGTCTGACCGAGCCATCCGGCTTCGGAACTACAAAGAGGCTGGAATAAAATCCCTCCCCTTGTTATGACAAAGGTACCAGGACTACGACCTGATCCTGACATCATTTTTGAATTGCCGCTGTTACTGCCTCTTGTTCTGGAAGAGAAGCTGGCAAGGTCGATTTGAAAAATCAGCATGGGGGAACGTCTTGAAACTCCAGCTTGTACCCCTGGGATACTATCTGCAAAACCCAGGGGTCCAGGCCAGACTGAACCCAACCTTGGCTTAACAGTTTGAGAAGTGCCCCCACCCGAGCGGCCTCCCGCAAGGGAGCACCTGCGTCATGCTGTAGATTTGGCAGAAGTAGGGGTAGACTTCTGCTCCTGGGAACCTGAAGCCGCTGCAAACTTCTTTCCCTTTCCCCTTCCCCTACCTGCAAAGAAGGGGGAACCTCTCACTTTCTTGTATTTATTGGGTTGAAAGGACTGCATGTGAGAGTGATATGTCCTATTTGCCAGTGCAGGCGCAGAGGGCAAAAATGTCGACTTACCTGCGGTAGCCGCCGAGACTAACGCATCCAGTCCATCGCCAAATAAGGCCTCACCTTTATATGGGAGAGCCTCCATATTTCTTTTGGAATCTGCATCCACGTTCCACTGGCGAATCAACAACGCCCTCCGAGCCGATACTGCCATGGTAGCTGCTTGTGAACTCAAGAGTTCAATATCTTTCATCACTTCTAGCATGTATGCGGCAGCGTCTTTGATATTCCCTAACTTAAGGAGTATCTCATCTTTATCAATTGTGTCAATTTCTGATGACACGCTGTCTGACCATTTTTCAACAGCGTGACTCACCCATGCGCAAGCAAATGTGGGCCTGAGCAGTGTACCATTGGCAACATAAATGGATTTCAATGTAGTTACCATTTTGCGGTCTGCCAGCTCCTTTAGTGAAGCCGTGCCAGGTGCAGGGAGAATTACCTTCTTTGTCAACCTGGACAGTGCACTGTCTAACACAGGGGGTGACTCCCATTTTTTTCTGTCCTCTACCGGGAAAGGATAAGCTATTTGAATTCTCTTGGGAATACGAAATTTATTTTCGGGATTCACGCACATCCCTTCAAAGAGAGTATTAAGCTCATGGGAAGGAGGGAAAGTGACCTTAGATTTCTTTTCTTTATAGAAATAAGCCTTCTCCTGAGGTACCGGAGTGGCTTCCGTGACTTCCAGAACTTCCCTTATAGCTACAATCATATATTGTATATTTTTACCAATTTATGATCTAATTCCCTGGAGTCACTATCGTCGACACAGGAATCAGTGTCCGTGTCAGTATCAGTATTCAGAGTATTCGCAAATGATCTCTTATGTGACCCAGAGGGGTCACCTGCGGATGGAAGAACAGAACCCTGAAAAATCACATCTTCTACAGATTTTCTCCAGCATTCAGCATGAGATTCAGACTTATCTAATCGCCTATTGATATGATGCATACTATCACGTATTTCTTTCACCCATGCAGGCTCTTGGTGTGCCGGCAGCGCCACCACATTACACTTCTGTGTCCCTAAAATGGTTTCCTCCGGGGAGGAACTCCTTGCCTCTGACATGTCTTACACACGTGTAGAACACACACACACAGACACACTGGGACTTATAGGGGACAGACCCACAGTCAAATCTGTCAGATGGACACAGTTTAGGAGCAGCCAGTTCACAACCCCAGCGCCAGTATCTAATGCCTGTGAACACAGAATGCCCACTGACATGCAGTGCTTTTTACACAGTAAAACACACTTGTAAAGCACCAAATTCGCTTGTGCCCCCCCTGTTTTGCACCCTGATACTTGTATTCAGAAGTGAAGGAGGACCAGCGTTGTCTCTGCCGCCTGAGGAGAGAGAAAATGGTGCTGAGCAGTGTGCTGGCTGCCTAAGGAAGAAGCTCTGCCCCCACAATGGTGCGTTTTTGCCTCATAGACTTTGCATAATATTTATACTGGTGGGGGTAGGGCTGTACCTTGGCATCTTATGCCCCCTTTTTTCCAGTTTATAGAGGTGTTTTTGCTACCCAGGGCACCCCTCCCCGTGCCCTGCACCCTGCAGTGCCTGTGTGTGTGGGCAGCAATGGTGCGCTGCACTCCTGCCAGCCACGCGGTTCCTCAGCCATCACTTTACTTGATAGAAGATCTGTCTTCTTCTACTCACCTGTCTTCTCACTTCTGGCTCTGTGAGGGGGATGACGGCGTGCTGTGGGAGTAAGCATCTAGACACGGCTAGCGTTCAGTACCCTTCAGGAGCTAATGGTGTCCTGTCAGCCATAAGCAGAGCCATGAAACTCTTCAGGAAGTTGGTTCCTACTTCTGCCCCCACGAAGCAGGGAGACTGTTGCCAGCAGTTCTCCCTGAAAATAAAAAACCTAACATAAGTCTTTTCAGAGAAACTCAGTAGAGCTCCTCTGGAGTGCATCCAGTTTGCCTGGGCACATTTCTAAAACTGAGGTCTGGAGGAGGGGCATAGAGGGAGGAGCCAGTTCACACTCATTGAAAAGTCTTAAGAGTGCCCATGGCTCCTGCTGAACCGTCTATACCCCCTTGGTCATGAAGTGTACCCCAGCATCCTCTAGGATGTATGAGAAAGAAATATTTACAATCAGCCCATGGGCAAATACTTCTGATATGGTCCATACTTGAATCATCAAATACCATCTCATGAGGCATATTGGTACAATCATGAAAATCAACCAATAGCATTACACCAGCATCCACAATCAAAAATGTACAACAGCGTAGATGAAAGGAAAAAGACGTACAAGGATACAGAGACCACAAACATAAAGACAAAACACAAATAGAGGAGAAAAAGCCAGGAAATCCCAAATTGTACAATACTACAAGGAGAATGTAATTGGGTGTGAGAATCAGAAAGTTTTTTTAAAGAGGCAATCATTTATATAGAAACAGCAATCTGGTTTTGCCATGTAAATAATTGCCACTTTAGAAAAAACAGGAGAACGCTCACAAAATATGTCACTTTCTGTATCACACACCCTATTACATTTTCCCTACAGGCCTATTAAAAACATTGTACCCACCCAATTTGTTATGCCCCTGAACAATTACAAAATATTTACATTAGCCCTACATAAAAATTAAAAACACAATGCAAACTAGTGGGCATGCACGTTATGTCTGCCATGTATGTGCCAATGCAGTTACATGCACAGCATGTTCCGCAGTCAGGGTTTGACTAGGGCAAAAACAACTGGGTGAACTGAATATTTACCTGAGGAGAAGGAGATACTGAAGTCTAAAAAAAGATAGAAAATGGGGGACAAGAGCATGAAACTGAGTGGCAGGAGAGAAACAGAGATGCGGACACCAAGAGGGAGGAGGGAGGAGAGAAGGGGAAAGAGCAAGACAAAGAATTGGTAAAGAGAGAGGGAGTGTAGGAGAGAGACAGAGTAGCAGGATAGAAAGAAAGAGAAGGGAAATAGGGGGAAGGGTGACAGAGGGAGAAAGAAAATACTATAGAAAGAGAAGGCTAAAGAGGGAGATGATGAAAAGAGATGGACTATGAGGTTGGATAGAGGAGGAGAAAAAAGAAGAGGGGTACTGATGAAAAAGAGGAAGAAGGAGAGAAATAGGAGAGGGGAAGAGCGAGAGAGAGAGAGACAGAGAGGCAACAGTGGAGGCAACAGCTAGTATATTATAAACCCTCAAAATAAAGAGCAACCTTAATCTGTAGCAAAAAGTGGTATTATTTTCATTAGAAAATTCAGTTTAAAGGTTATAGTCAAAGGCAGTCTAACACAGTATGACAGTCTGTTCATTTAATGAAAAAAAAAATAATGCGAACATGAAAAAAAGTTTTTTAAATGTTTCAATTTACGGACAAAATGTGTTTATCAAACCAGTTATTCTTCTGCCGCTAAAAGGAAAATTGACAATTTTGATTTATTGAGTGGAGCAACATTCAAGATAAAATCAATCTTGTCAAAACAGCATTGCCTGGCATAGAGGAAAGAGAACAGAGGGATGGAGACAGAATAAATCGAGGTAAACAGACTCGGCTATAAAACAAGCCTGTCTACTCTGAGGAAATTATACATATATCATCCAATTCTTCTCTGCTATTTTAACACCTTTCACTTCATGTCTGGAATCCTGGTCCATTTTTCCTTCCCCAATTAACTAGCTATTTACTATATTACTTGCAGAATTCCCCAATCTCAGAGAAGAGCGAAGCTGTTGCAAAATATTGCACAAATCAATGACCATTTTATTGTATATTTGTAAATGTGTCTAGTGTACAATATATAGCAATGGTTCCCAAACTCAGGCCTCAGTTCACGTTTTCCAGGTTTTCTCAGAGAATTACAAGTGTAATAATTAGCATCACCTGTGGATCTTTTGAAATGTGTCAATGAGTAATGAAGACATATGTGCACCTGCTAGGTTACCTGGAAACATGAACTGTTGGGTGTCCTTGAGGACCAAATTTGGGAATCACTGATTATAGTACATAAAGAGAGTTAGGACAAAGAAAGCATATTCACTCTGCTGTGCTGTGCTGTGTTTTTAGGGTATCACTAGTAACAAGTCCAACATCTACCATCAAAATGTGCAAATTTTCACTTTGGAACGAGGTGACAAATCCACAAAACTATCTCCACTTTCTTTTTTGGTCTTTATTATTGTAATTATACTTGCCTCCTCACCTTCATCCTCTTTGTCACAGTCTTCCAATTTCTCATCTCTTTTTTCCTTATTCATCAAATACCTCTTCATACTGGTACCCTTATATAAAGAATACGGTTTTCCTGATGTAGGCTCAGATTTACACGGCACGTGATATGTATGGCCAATTGATATTTCAAAGGATAACAGAGGTTTGGTTAGAACAGATGGCATGTTAACCTTTAGTTAGGGTTAGATGGGGTTAATATATGTATTGGGTCGGTTAGTTCTCTAAGTAATAGCAAAGATTTGTTAGTATTGGTGAGTGTTAGCTATAGGGGGCTAATCCTATATGTACAAAGCTCCAGAAAGTAAAACATTCTTGAGCTTGTACCCAGTAGGCAACATCATGTATAGATGGCATTGCCTAATATAAGCCTACCATGGGCTTTAAACCACAGACTTCTCAGAGATGGATCCAATAGGATCCCTCCCAGTGTCATAAACCCTGAAGTCCTATTATCTTTTCAGAAGAGCTATTCTACGCACAAAATGTGATGCGTAATACATCCTGCCCTCGGTGTGAAATGTGATCTGCCTCTTTGTATGCTCATGCTTTCACCCTTGCTCCACTGTTGTGTGCTGTGTGTTGTGAGTCGGCTTAATTTTCAAAGGGGAAAGACTAGCATTCTAGGATTCAATTTGCTGCATTATGGGGGTCCACGTAATTTCAATACATAAGCTTTAGAATGTTAAGTTGGTTTAGTTTATGTTTTGCATCTGTCAGATGTCATCTAGAGAGTTTACAGTAATATACTGCCCATCTGGCCACTATACCATGTAGAGCCAATCCAGGTAATTAAGGTATATTCACCATACTGAAGAATGTACAATATTGTACAATACAAAGAACTTTCTAGTATAGAATATTTAAATATCCAATCCATGAGCTCTACTGTGTTTTATTGGTAAAAATGTCACACACTAATCTTGATGACAACCAGTGGCGTCTCTAGAGGAGGGGTTGTGGGTCAGTTAAAATTTTAAATAATGGAGCCATACCAACTGACACCAACTGCCATTTCAAACTGACTTGTTTTTGTGCCTCCATATTTGAATTTTTAACTGAGCTGCAGCCCCACCTGTGGAGCCACCCCTGATGACAATTATAAAATGAGCCCATTTTCAATTCCTATATAGTATAAAGCAACACCAATTTATCGTCTTACCATATATACAATGAAAACTCAGTTTATTACACTGTAGTATTCTGTAATCTAAATTGATTGTACATAATTCACTAAAGAGTGTAGTCTCAGGGGTATACATATTTCTTAAATATCAATTTTAATCGATCTAAACTGATTTGTGTTTCAGAGGCTAAAACATGCATTTACTAACATCTAAAAAGTTTATTAAAAAAATTTCAGCAACTGTGCTTTTTAGTCCCTGAAACACATTAGTTTAGATAGATTAAAATTGACGTTTTAGTAAATATACCCCTGAGATTACACTCTATAAGAAATTATGTACAATATTTAAGTTTTTATTGTCCTTATATCTGGAGCTAGTGCAGGGCCTCTCAAACTAATCATTAAGAAGCTCACACCTCCTTGATTGATTCATAGCACCAGGCAACTCCCTGTGTGGTGGATTTCATCTGTCTGCTGGAGACAAATGCACAAGCCACACTCCTTGGTGTATATTTTTACATGTATATTTATATTAAACTCCAAGAGCAGCTGTAGTTTCTCTCCACCACTTACCTCGACCAGTGGAGTGCAAAATGCAACAACTAATATTTAACAGGAAATTATCTATCTATCTATCTATCTATCTATCTATCTATCTATCTATCTATCTATCTATCTATCTATCTATCTATCTATCTATCCCACCTTATCACAGGGGAACAAGAATGTTGAATGTGGTGCCAGTAGCATATATGAGATAGTACTTATTGGGGGTCATTCTGACCTGATTGCACGCTGCAGTTGTTCGCAGTGCAGCGATCGGGTCAGAACTGCGTATGCTCGGGCTCCGCAGTGCGCCGGTGCATGCCAGATGGCCAAAAGGCCATCGTTACCTAGCGATCGCCTCTGCCTGGTTGATAGGCAGAGGTGTTTGCTGGGCGGGAGGGGGCGGCACAGCGGCGTTTAGCTGCCATTTTCGGGGAGCGGTCTGGCCAATGCAGGCGTGGCCAGACCATGCGGGTGGCTGGCTGCAGCGGCTGCATGACGTTACATGCATGCAGTCGCTGCGACCCGGGACAGCGACGAGTAACTCCCGGCCAGCCGCAGGAGTGGCGCTGGCCGGGAGTTACTCTTCAAGTATAAAAGTATTGCCGCTGTGCAATGCTTTTGTACTTGTGCAGAGGGGAAGGGGGGGCGGACTGACATGCGGGGTGGACTAGCCCTGTGCTGGGCGTACCCCCGCAGGTCTGGGAAGATGATCGTAGCTGTGCTAAATTTAGCACAGCTACGATCAACTCGGAATGACCCCCATTGTCTGTTGTTATCTTATTAACCAATACATTTATGTAAAAGTGGTCAGTTAAATCAGGCAGGAGATGTGCCACTTCCCTAATAATCAAGAAGAATTAATGAGGGGTTGTCACTAGCATTCACTGGACAGGTACGTGTAGGGGTTCCTATTAACCTCATACTGTATGCAGATCAGACTGCTTTACATGCCAGCTGCTGCCACTGAAATAACACAAGCTCCCACTCCAGGGATTAGGAAGATTTTACAAAGCGTGTGATACAGGAACATCTACAAATAGCAGATCACATCAATCAGAACAACTCAGTTCACTGACTTTATTTTAAGCACTGCTCAGATTAAGATTGCCGAGATAGTAAGATAAAATACATTTTACTACACTCACACAAATACACTGCTGCTGACAAATAATTACTGGTACTGCCCTAAACCTAAATATAATGGTTTTGTATACACAAGTGTTAGGGGGAAAAAAGTGGAAACATAATATTCACAGTTCTTCTTTATAAACCAAAGTATGCATACCTGTCTGTCAAGCACATTTACTTCAAAGTCATTGGAATCCCCAAACTGTACCTACTTCTGAAGGTTACTGGACACTGTGGACAATGAGCATGGTGGAAACAGTATAAGCATCACATACAAATACAGTACAATCCATTGCTATTGTACAAGCTCTCTCTCAATCTCCCCCTCTCTCCTCCACCCCCTCACTCTCCCCCTCTCTCTCTCTCCCTCCCTCTCCTCCCCCTCTCCCCTTCTCTCTCTCTCTTCCTCACCCCCTCCCTCTCCTCCCCCTCTCTCCCTCTCCACTTTCTTTCTCCCCCTCTATATCTGCCTCTACCATTCTCTCTCCCCCTCTTTTTCTTCCTCTTTAAACTTTATTTTATTCTCCTTTTCCTCTTTCATAAACAAAACTTATGTGGTGACCTACAAAGCAATAGATGTAGTATGACCTACATATTGTTCAGTGTTGTTGTTCCGGGAATGGGAACACTAGCTTTATTGCAATTATCCCTGAATATTTGATATAAATGCTTTTATCATTCTGTTTTACATGTTTATTTTTCACTGTATGATGTGTACACTGTTTTCTATTTGTACTCATTTGGGTCTACCCCAATAAAATATCTTGTTTAAAAAAAAAAGGCAATCTTCAGACAACTTTATATTCCAGGAAAAATAATTTATTTTCATTGTATGGATGGTGTAATGGAAAACATTACTGCCTCACAGCACTGAGGTCATGGGTTTGATTCCCACCATGGCCCTAACTGTGTGGAGTTTGTATATTCTCCATGTACTTGCGTGGGTTACCTCCAGGTGCTTCGGTTTCCTCTCACAACACAAAAATATACTGGTAGGTTAATTGGATCCCAACATAATGAACCCTAGTGTGAATGTGTGTGCATATACATGTGGTAGGGAATATAGATTGTAAGCTTCAATGGCGCAGGGACTGATGTGAATGGCCAAATATTCTCTATAATGCATTGCGCAATATGTGTGTGCTATATAAGTAACTGGTAATAAATAAATTCTACTGGTATTTGTACTAGTATACAACAACCTGTAAGTGTTGTATACAGAGCACGTACCTTATTCATGTGTAATGAAAATGCATAACACTGTTGGAAGTATTAGTAGCCAGAAGGTTTTAGATTTTTTGTCACAAGCCAAGTCAGAATAGAAACTCTACCATAAACATCAGTTGAGATTGCTACCCTGGTATAAAATCAAACTTAGTGGGGAATTCAATCATTTTTTTGGCCACCTATAAGTAATGGGTCGAAGGTGGCGATCAGAAATCAGCAAAACGTTGACTGTGTGTGCCGTTTCGGTAGAGTGCCCGGTACTTTGCATAGGTTTAGCAGCTTTCTGCTTTATTTAAACCTGGCACGATAACCGCAATAAGAAATGGGCACCGAAATCAATTGAAAAGCTCAGTCCAGTGCGCAAAACACAATTGATTTGCCTTGTAAGGTATGTTTCCGACCATTTCTTCATGTAATAGTCCTTTATGAGTTTTTACATTACTTATTTTCTCTAATGCAGGTGTTGTTTTGAGTTTATGTATTTTGTAACAATGCTCCCGTTGTCTCATTAGTTTACTTGTTCTGGGACTAAAACATCTGTAGGTGTAGCATGATGAGATAATTTACTTATTAAATTGTTTTTACATTAAATTGTTCTGTCTGAAAAACATATTTTGTAGAAACAAGTTGTTTTTATTCAAATTAATATGGAAATGACTCCAATCGCTTAAGAACTAAAAATTATACGAGCCATGTTTTCCTGTGTACCTTATTCATTATTAATTAATTAAGTTTCTCCAATTTGTTTCTGACTTGGATATTTTTTTACATTGTACTGCAATTAGAAATTATGGAATGGCCTAGAATTAAAATCCATTTTCATAAAGGTTGTATGTAAAAACTCTGTTTTTAATTTACTTAAAAATTAGTTCCCCAAGGATGTAATGATACAGTATAGATATGAAGAAACACTGCCTCTACTAATTGGTAAGAAGACCACTACATTAACTTAAATAATAAACTGCAATTATAAAGAACAGACTTTGGGCCTAATTCAGACCTGATCGTAGCCCTGCAAAAATTAGCAGGACTACGATCAGGTACACTGACATGCGGGGGGACGCCCAGCACAGAGCTAGTCTTTCCCACATGTCAGGCCCGCCCTTCCCTTCCGCAGAAGTACAAAAGCATCGCACAGCGGCGATGCCTTTGCACTTCAGGAGTAGCTCCCGGCCAGCGCAGCTTTTGCGTGCTGGCCGGGTGCTGCTCATCACTGCCCGGGTCTCAGCAGCTGTGTTGGCCGGACCGTGCCCACAAAACGGTGGTCAAACACCACCGCGCCTCCCCCTCCTGCCCAGTGAACGCCTCTGCCTGTCAATCAGGCACAGGCGATCGCTAGGCAATGACAGCAGCGTGCGATCAGGTCAGAATGACCTCCTTTGTTAAAGCCAGAAACCACCCAATGAATTGTCATTTGTAATGGTACTTACTTGGTAATATTACATAGTAAAATTAATATGCCTAGAACTAGAAATGTGTGGTTCATTTTTTTAGATATTTGAACTCAACCAAATTTAGGGATCTGAGTCAATTTGCGCTCCAGTTGGAAGCATCTCTCAGTTTAGAACTTGGTTTTACAATCAGAATCCTGGGTTTTGGATTGCTTATACGTAACCCCCTTTCAGGTGCCACTAAACACAGTAGAGTGTGAACAAAATTGACTGAAAATGACTGGAAATGAATGTTATTGTTATAGGCGTACGCAGCTAATTTTATTAGGGGGTGCATCGCCAGAGGGGCGTGTCTAGCACTGCCTTTTGGGCGTGTCTAGCACTGCCCAGGAACATGTCTAGCACCATTATAAATTCTCACAGTAGAATCACATGGCTTAATCTAATTTCTCACTAGTTCCTAATAATTAAGTAGATATAATACACCCCAGAGAACTTAAACATAATTGTGTGACCACCAGCCAGGAAATGACTGACCGCCATGGCATAACCTTCAGCCCTAGCTTCCGCTCCACCCTATATCTGCTTACACTTCCCTAACCTATCCCTGACTAGAAAGTGTTGGCCAAGGTGTATATACATTCCCCTTCCACCACACACACCCCACCCCTTGCACCCCCAGCACCTACACCCTGATTTTGAGTGGGCCACTTTGCAAAGAACGGGAGATTTAGGGGGCCGGACATGAGTTTTAATATAACACAACAATTAAAGTTTAAAATGTACACATGTGCAATCAGAGCCAAATTGAACTCTTTCTATGCCACCAGACTCCTTTTCCGCAGCACACCAGCATTTGTCACACATGTCTCTATGCTCACTAGCTAGTGCCGTTTATTCACATTACAGCATATAGTATGAGTTAAAATGCATATTATACCACACAGTATGAGTCAAAATTCACATTACCCCACACAGTATGAGTCAAAATTCAAATTACCACACACAGTATGAGCTGAAATTCAAATTATGCCACAAGGTATGAGCCGAAATTCACATTACGCCACAAAATATGAGCCAAAATTCACATTATGCCACACAGTATGAGCCGAAATTCTTAATACACCACACAGAATGAGCCAAAATTCACACTATGCATTACACCACACAGTATGAGCCATAATTTACATTACACCTCCCAGTATGAGCAAAAAATTCACATTACGCTGCACAGTACGAGCCAAAATTCACATTATGCCACACAGTACGAGCCAAAATTCACATTACCCCACACAGTATGAGCCGAATTCACATTACCCCGCACAGTTTGAGCCGAATTCACATTACTCCACACAGTATGAGCCTAATTCACATTAGGTCACACAGTATGAGCCGAAATTCACATTACCCCACACAGTATCAGCCGAATTCACATTACCCCATACAGTATCAGCTGAATTCACATTACCCCACACAGTATTCAAATTACACCACACAGTATGAGCCAAATTCACGTTACCCCACACAGTATGAGCCGAAATTGACATTATGCCACATAGTCTGAGCCAAATTCACATTACCCCACACAGTATCAGCTGAATTCACATTACCCCACACAGTATCGGCTAAATTCACATTACCCCACACAGTATGAGCCAAATTCAGAATACCCCACACAGTATGAGCTGAAAACTCACTTTACGCCACAGAGTATGAGCTGAATTCACATTATGCCACACAGTATGAGCCGAATTCACATTACGCCACACAGTATAAGCCAAATTCACATTATGCCACACAGTATGGGTCGAAAATTAAATTACGCCACACAGTATGAGCCGAATTCACATTATGCCACACAGTATGAGCCAAATTCACATTACGCCACACAGTATGAGCCAAATTCACATTACGCCACACAGTATGAGCCAAAATTCACACTATGCATTACACCACACTATATGAGCCATAATTGACATTACACCTCCCAGTATGAGCAAAAAATTCACATTACGCTGCACAGTACGAGCCAAAATTCACATTATGCCACACAGTACGAGCCAAAATTCACATTACCCCACACAGTATGAGCCGAATTCACATTACCCCGCACAGTTTGAGCCAAATTCACATTACTCCACACAGTATGAGCCTAATTCACATTAGGTCACACAGTATGAGCCGAAATTCACATTACCCCACACAGTATCAGCCAAATTCACATTACCCCACACAGTATCAGCTGAATTCACATTACCCCACACAGTATTCACATTACACCACACAGTATGTGTCAAATTCACGATACCCCACACAGTATGAGCCGAAATTGACATTATGCCACAGAGTATGAGCCAAATTCACATTATCCCACACAGTATCAGCTGAATTCACATTACCCCACACAGTATCAGCTAAATTCACATTACCCCACACAGTATGAGCCAAATTCAGAATACCCCACACAGTATGAGCTGAAATTCACTTTACGCCACAGAGTATGAGCTGAATTCACATTATGCCACACAGTATGAGCCAAATTCACATTATGCCACACAGTATAAGCCAAATTCACGTTATGCCACACAGTATGGGTCGAAAATTACATTACGCCACAGAGTATGAGCCGAATTCACATTATGCCACACAGTATGAGCCAAATTCACATTACTCCACACAGTATGAGCCAAATTCACATTACGCCACACAGTATAAGCCGAATCCACATTATGCCACACGTTATGAACCAAATTCACATTACCCCACACAGTACGAGCCATATTCACATTACGTCACACAGTATGAGCCGAATTGACATTACGCCATACAGTATGAGCTGAGTTCACATTATGATTTTTTTGGGTGGAAAGCGCTAAGTTCACATTATGCTGCACAGTATGAGCTGAATTCACATTACACCACACAGTATGAGCCAAATTCACATTACACCACACAGTATGGGCCAAATTCACATTACGCCACACAATATGAGACAAATTCACATTATGCCACACAGTATCAGCCAAATTTACCTTACTCGACACAGTATGAGCCGAATTCACATTATGCCACACAGTATGAGCCGAATTCACATTACGCCTCACAATATGAGCCGAATTCACAGTACGTCACACAGTATGTGCCGAATTCACATTACATCACACAGTATGAGCCAAATTCACATTACGTCACACAGTATGAGCCAAATTCACATTACACCACACAGTATGAGCCAAATTCACATTACTCCACACAGTATGAGCCGAATTCACATTACGCCACACAGTATGAGCCAAAAGAATCCAAAGACAAATGTGGGCGCTGATTAGTTCAAAATTAGCAAGGATAATATAAATTTTTTTATATAAATTGCTAACTACCCTTCTGGCTGCCCACAATGGTAGACCTGGGTATCTACCGTACTCAAGCAGAAAAAGAAAGAAAATATTGTGGGCGCTCGGAGGGGATGATAGTGCAACAGCTGCTGGTTTTGTAAATATACAAATTAATTGGTAAAAAGTTATTTCTAAAAATAGACAATGAATGGCTGAATGCCTCAACATTGCATATACACAGTTGAGCAAATATAAAACATGTGAAATAAAATAAATTAAATAAAGGACTGTGTCCTGAAGCTCAGAACTTGCTGGTAATTATACACAAAGCCTGTTAGATGTTAATTATTGCATGCATAAGCCGGCTGTTAATGGCTACAAAGGGTTAAAGCATATTGAGCTCAATTGCAAAAAATGAATAAAGCTGGTTAGTACTTGATAGAGCCTGTTAATACTTCACCGATGCAGAGCTGATATGATGAATGTTCAATAAAAGGCTGGTGATAATATCAATTGGACTGGGTCCACATCTGTCTAATGTCCATGGAGATTACTTGATCCACTGGCTAGCTTAATAGCAGACCGCTCAGCGGCGGTTCCCTTGCACAGGTCCTGCTGTTAGTGGTGCAGTGTGCTGACAGCTAACGCTGGGCCAGGGTGAGGATGGAGACAGAGAGTCTAAGGCGCAAGTCCTGGGTAACAGGGGACGCTGTGATGCCGCGTTCCGTGGCTTCCGGGTTCGGGGCTTCCGGCTGCGTTCCACCTGCGTTCCACAGTCAAAGATAGGTCACCTGACGCATTTCTCCGCCTCCAAAGTGGGCGGTTTCATCAGAGGTATGACTGGGGATGTTTGCAGTCTCTATTTATACAATTGGACTGGGTCCACATCTGTCTAATGTCCATGGAGATTACTTGATCCACTGGCTAGCTTAATAGCAGACCGCTCAGCGGCTCTTCCCTTGCACAGGTCCTGCTGTTAGTGGTGCAGTGTGCTGACCAGTGGCGTAACTAGAAGTTTTTCTCCCCCAAGCCAAAAAATTCTTCGGCGCCCGCCCCCCCCCCCCCCATAATTGGCACTATGAAAGGGACAAATATGCGCGCGCCTTTGACGCGCGCCGCCAAAAAGGGTGTGTGGCTTCATTGGAATGGGCGTGGCTTTGCATAAAGGGGCGTGGTATTGCAGGAAAAAACTTCCTTATACCCCCAGTTTTGCAACCTGCACGCCCAGACGTTAGCCACCACTGGAAAGAAAAATAATCCCGATTCATGCCCCTTACATTATTTGTCATTTTTCCTCCTTATAGTAATGCCCAGTATACATTATGCCACATACTGCAATGGCCCTTAGACATTATTCCACGCACAATAATGCACATGACACAATATGCACACACCATAATGCCCCCGACACATTATGCCACACACCGTAATGCCTGTGACACATTATGCCACACACCGTAATGCCTGTGACACATGACGACAGGAATCACAATGCCCGTTATACATTATGCTACACACTGCAATGCCCCTGATACATTATAGCACATACAATGTCTGTGACACATTATGCCACGCACCGTAATGCCTGTGACACATTATGCCACACACCGTAATGCCTGTGACACATGACGACAGTAATCGCAATGCCCGTTATACATTATGCTACACACTGCAATGCCCCTGATAGATTATAGCACATACAATGCCTGTGACACATTATGACACACACTGCAATGACCCTGAGACATTATACCACATACCACAATGCCCGTGATATAGTATACAACACACAGTAATGCCCGACACATTATGATACCGCAATGTCCGTGATACATTATGCCACACACTGCAATGACCCTGAGACATTATACCACATATCACAATGCCCGTGATATAGTATACCATACACCATAATACCTGTGACACATACCGCAATGCCCGTTATACATTATGCCACACTGCAATGCCCCTGAGACATTATACCACATACCACAATGCACGTGATATAGTATGCCACACACCGTAATGCCTGTGACACATTATGACACACACCGCAATGTCCGGTATACATTATGCCACACACCGTAATGCCCATTACACATTAAGTCCTACAGTAAGGCTTCTAATTACTTTTAAATTACCTGCTCGTTGCCAGGGGTTTCATGCTCTTGGTTCCATGCACGGTGCCAGGGGTTTTCATGCTCAGGGTGTCATGCTCATTGCCAGGTGTTTCATGCACTGGGTGTCATGCTCGTTGCCAGGAGTTTCATGCACTGGGTGTCATGCTCGTTGCTAGGGGGTAGTGCTTGTTGCTAGGGCTGTGCTCCCAGTGCCACATATGTCGCCAGTGTCACATATTCCCCCACGGTGCCAGGTACTCACATGCCCCCAGTGCCAAATATAGCCCCCCCCTCCCCCAGTGCCACATATGCCCCCAGTGCCAGATATTCCCCCACAGTGCCAGGTGCTCACGTGCCCCCAGTGCCAAATATAGCCCCCCCATGTGCCAGGTACACATGCAGTGCCATATATCCCCCTCAGTACCCCCCCAGTGCCATATATGCCCCCTCAGTGCCATATATGCCCCCTCAGTGCCATATATGCCCCCACACTTCCCCCCAGTGCCATATATACCCCCTCAGTGCCCCCCCAGTGCCATATATGCCCCCTCAGTGCCCCCTGTGCCATACATGCCCCCTCAGTGCCATATATGCCCCCTCAGTGCCCCCTGTGCCATACATGCCCCCTCAGTGCCATATATGCCCCCTCAGTGCCCCCTGTGCCATACATGCCCCCTCAGTGCCATATATGCCCCCTCAGTGCCCCCTGTGCCATTCATGCCCCCTCAGTGCCATATATGCCCCCGCAGTGTCCCCTGTGCCATACATGCCCCATCAGTGTGTCGTCCCCCCCTCGCTGCTGTGAAGGAGGGACAAGGAGGGCACAGCGCGCACCTCTCTAATGTCCCTCCTGCATCTCCATCTCTCTGGTCTAATAAAGGAAGTGCCGGTTCGTGAGCCAATCAGAGCTCACGAACGGCACTTCCATTATTAGACCAGACGGACCGAGATGCAGGATGGACACTGGAGAGGAGCGCGCGCGGCGCGCTGTGCCCTCCGTGTCCCGTTAGAGCAGGGAGGGAGAGGAGACAGCAGATTGACATGCTCGTCCGCATGTCAATCTGCTCTAAATCAGTGGCGGCGCCCCCGCAGCCCCTCGCCCCCAAGCCACTGCGAGGGCTGCGGGGGCAGTAGTTACGCCACTGGTGCTGACAGCTAACGCTGGGCCAGGGTGAGGACGGAGACAGAGAGTCTAAGGCGCAAGTCCTGGGTAACAGGGGACGCTGTGATGCCGCGTTCCGCGGCTTCCGGGTTCGGGGCTTCCGGCTTCCAGCTGTGTTCCACCTGCGTTCCACAGTCAAAGATAGGTCACCTGACGCATTTCTCCGCCTCCAAAGTGGGCGGTTTCATCAGAGGTATGACTACTTTTATTTGGTTACCAATTTCTGGTTCTAATAGGGGATCAACTAGAGCACAATTATTTCACTTTTGCATACCAATATTATTTACAGTCACGGGGTACGGCCATGGGGACCAGGTTTACCCCAAGTTATGCCAACCTCTACATGGGTGCGCTCGAACAGGAGCTCATCTGGGGGGCGGACCTTGGGGCGCACCTGGTCCTCTATGGCCGATATATAAACAATGTATTCTTTATTTGGGATGGGGATGACAGTTCTATTCACACATTTGTTACTCACCTCAACAGCAACAACTATGGACTTAAATTCACCCATACCTCTCACCCCCACTCCATTAATTTTTTGGATATTGCGCTCCTGTCTACAGATAATTGCATACATACAGAGACTTATTTCAAAACAGTTGATACTAACAGTTTTCTTATGTATAGTAGCAGCCAACTTCAAGCATGGCGCAACAACATTCTGAAGAGCCAGTTTTTGAGGCTCAAAAGGAATTGCTCCAGGGAAACTAGTTATAGAGAACAAGCACACAAGTTATATATAGCTTTTCAGGAACAAGGCTACCCTGACCATATTTTATCAAGAGCCCTACATGAAGTGGATTGTAGAAATAGAATCACCTTATTGGAGGATAAAAAAAGCAAAAAAACTCACACAAGAAGACAACACTGAGGGTTTGGGTACTTTTAGAGATCATTGCGTATTTGTTACACAATATAATACACATGCTACGCAAATAAGACAGATTTTCCACAAGAATACTCCACTACTGAAAATTGCTCCCCTATAAGAACCAGAAATTGGTAACCAAATAAAAGTAGTATACAAAAAATCAGACACACTTCAATCAAAACTAGCACCTAGTATGTTCAACCCAAATAGGAACAGGAATACAGGTAAAAAGATGAATGGTGGAAGTAGCTTAGTCAGTGAGTCGACCATGAGTGTTGTTAACATGGGGGCCAATTCTTCTGATTGGTTGAGAATGAAACCACATGGATTCTTCAAGTGCGCTTCCTCTAGATGTCTAACATGTAAAAATGTAAATTCCAAAAATAAGCTTTATAGATCTAAAATCACAGGGGAAGAGTATAGCATAGCACAGTTTCTGAATTGTAATTCCACTTATGTTGTGTATTTGGTTGAATGTGGTTGTGGCATCCAGTATGTGAGACGCACAACGAGGAAGCTTAAAGTGCGATTCCTCGAACATAGAAGAAATATATTAAAGAAGTGTCCCCTACATAGTCTATCCAGACATACAAGTTCATGTGAACATGGTGCCATAGCCAATATTCGCATAATGGCTTTGGAACAAGTCAAAATAACTGACAGAGGTGGAGACCGGTTCACTCAGTTGTGCAGAAGGGAGGCATTATGGATCTTTCGTCTGAGGACCCTAGAACCATTTGGCCTAAACGAAAACATAGAATTGAACAACATTTAATGCGCCCTAAGTACATGATTGCTCCCTTCCCTAACTATGATGCTCATTTTTGGTATGATCTCCTTATTCTCCTATAGTCTTCTCCCCCTTCCATGAACATCCTCTCTTTCTTCCCCCCCCCCCACCCCCTCCATCGACATGAGGGTACCTTTGAGGAGGGAGGGGTGGTTATTATCTCTTAATATTTTTATAATTATTTATTTTTCAGATAGTCCATTTATGGATTGTTCAAATAATTTGCCCACAAACTAGAAATATTTTATTACTACATTTATGATTATATCTAGTATTTTAGGCTTATTGACTTTCGATTGTCGATCCCCACTTAATAGTAGGTTATATCTATATGGGGTCCCTTAGATAAATACCTTCCTTTCTCCTCTCTACTTCTTGAATGACTGTTGATGTCATAATTATGTGGTAACAGGTTGTATAAAATAAAACATCTTCAGGATTCTAGGAATAGTCCAAATATATTGGGACCTGCTCCGTATATACCTAGTATTAGTATTTAAATACTATACATACCTGTTTTGTAGATGTAGCTCTATAATTGATTGTATCAAACTAATCTATAGAGTTTAATCTGAATATCTAAATATGTAGAATCAAGTAATGAACATCTCACTGTGGTCTTATAGGCATATACCATATATGTATATATCTGTTTTAGATCGCCTCTTCTAAAAATATATATTATTGAACTCAAAACTTGTATGAATAATGGTTAATAGATTACATATCAGGTAACAATTTATGTTGTCTTACTGCTGGTTTTCCCTGCAACAACAGTGCATAGAAAGGGTTAAAAACAACCCGTTTTTTGGTAACCAATAAGGAGTCACAAGCTGGTATAAATAGAGACTGCAAACATCCCCAGTCATACCTCTGATGAAACCGCCCACTTTGGAGGCGGAGAAATGCGTCAGGTGACCTATCTTTGATGTGGAACGCAGGTGGAACGCAGCCGGAGCCGGAAGCCCCGAACCCGGAAGCCGCGGAACACGGCATCACAGCGTCCCCTGTTACCCAGGACTTGCGCCTTAGACTCTCTGTCTCCGTCCTCACCCTGGCCCAGCGTTAGCTGTCAGCACACTGCACCACTAACAGCAGGACCTGTGCAAGGGAACTGCCGCTGAGCGGTCTGCTATCAAGCTAGCCAGTGGATCAAGTAATCTCCATGGACATTAGACAGATGTGGACCCAGTCCAATTGATATTATCACAAGCCTTTTATTGAACATTCATCATATCAGCTCTGCATCGGTGCAGTATTAACAGGCTCTATCAAGTACTAACCAGCTTTTTTCATTTTTTGCAATTGAGCTCAATATGCTTTAACCCTTTGTAGCCATTAACAGCCGGCTTATGCATGCAATAATTAACATCTAACAGGCTTTGTGTATAATTACCAGCAAGTTCTGAGCTTCAGGACACAGTCCTTTATTTAATTTATTTTATTTCACATGTTTTATATTTGTTCAACTGTGTATATGCAATGTTGAGGCATTCAGCCATTCAGTGTCTATTTTTAGAAATAACTTTTTACCAATTAATTTGTATATTTACAAAACCAGCAGCTGTTGCACTATCATCCCCTCCGAGCGCCCACAATATTTTCTTTCTTTTTCTGCTTGAGTACGGTAGATACCCAGGTCTACCATTGTGGGCAGCCAGAAGGGTAGTTAACAATTTATATAAAAAAAAATTAATATTATCCTTGCTAATTTTGAACTAATCTGCGCCCACATTTGTCTTTGGATTCTTTTTTCTTTTTTCCTCTATTGAGGTCTGGTAGTGAGGCTGCTTGTTTTGTAAAATGACCACATTGAGATGTTTAACAGAGAGGTTAGAAAGGAGACAGAAATATACTCATGAACCAGTGAGGGAACAAATGAATGCTCCAACCAGTGCAAGTAATGACATGCACAAATTATTTAATAAATTGGAAACATTGTGCATGGCAGAAACATGCCACTGGTGGGACCAATCAACCTTACAAAGATATATAGATAACAAATGTATCCCGAGGGGACTCCGCTTATTCAAATCAGCATCATTTAAGGATGATGCAGAATTTTTGTCTAGTTGGAACTCTATACTGGATGACTGCTCGTTTAAATTAATGGAGCATCTCGTCCAATATAGGAGCTCAAAAGTTAAAATCATACAGACTGCAATTGAACGTATACAAGAGCAATTAAAACCTTATGAAGATATTGCAGAGTTCTCAGAAAGGGATTTGAGAGTCAATAAAAAGATTGAGGATTATGAACAATCTGTAATTTCTACCAAATCAAAGAAATTAGAACGAGATAGGGGGGATTATGAAACTGACACGGTCAGAACATATAATAGGAGATGTGACTATTCCAGATCAATAACTAGGAATTCCAATATGGACCATGCAAATAATGGGTCCCATTATACGAATATGAGA
Organism: Pseudophryne corroboree; assembly: GCF_028390025.1. Taxonomy (NCBI): domain Eukaryota; kingdom Metazoa; phylum Chordata; class Amphibia; order Anura; family Myobatrachidae; genus Pseudophryne; species Pseudophryne corroboree. Next base: position 243,034,167 of record NC_086453.1, on the reverse strand, counting down.
GCTAGATCTAGGAGCACAACGGGGAGGTGGAAGGTGCAAAGGAAGAGAACTGTGTCCTACAGGGCCAGTCCCCGTAGGGACCCACGGGGAGTTGTTCTAGAAAACAAGTATGAATGCTTAACCAGGGACGAGTACTCTCCTGCCTCTGTTGCGAGGGTAGGAGCTAAACCCCCCCAAAAAACACAAGATCATGAGAGCACTCGAGAAAAAGAGCAGGCTCATTTTTTAGAAC